>NW_003852435.1:12032631-12090818 GCF_000181295.1 Otolemur garnettii
AAAAAAAAAAAAAAAAAAAAAGAGCGAGCAAAGGGGAACTTATTAGCCAAAGGGAAAGTTCTCATCAGCCACTTGGAAACAGAGTTCATTGGTTTCAGAGACTGAAAACCAGAACTGGCATCAGTTCATTGAAGGAGATGCCAGGTGAACCTACTGGGCAGGTTTCTTTTTGAGGACAGTTTATCTGAATTGCTGCAGTCTAAAGAAATATTTTCTTTGGGGTTATATTGGAAAGTCCCTGACACAGTCTTTATCAAAGACACACAGACACGAGCCTTTCGCATTCCCGCTCTTCTGGCTCTAGTTTGTTTGGGTCTGACAAAAAAAAAAAAAAAAAAATCCTGGTATCTGCAACTTACAAAACACATTATATACAATTTTCAAATAGAAATAGCCTTTGACAATGGAAACCAAAATTATATAGACAATTTTGTTAGTGTTCATTTTAAATGTAGTGCCCAATATATCTATTTCATACTTTAGTAAATAAGAAATACATAAAAAGTTTAAAGATTGTTATGAAATATGAACATTAACCTATATGATAAATTCTGCAAATATGAGTCATATATTTCAAATATATTAATTAAATCTGATGATTACTTCATAATTTATATTTCTGATAAACTTCATTAAATTCTTTAAATTCTTCAAACCCCATAAAAATAATTCTAAAACATGTAGTTAAGCTCAAGTTTTCTTCTAATGACAGTAGCTGCTTTTAAAGTGCACCTTGTTAGAAGGAAAACTCAAGTTACTGTCTTTCCTTTATCATCTGACACATTTACAGAACTGTCTTATAAAATTTATAAAGAATTTCAGACTTAAATGTGTTCACTTAAGAATAATGTATCTCACCTACAAAAAAGAGCTGGTACTCACACTATAGAAATCATTCCATATACTGGAGAGGCAGGAAATTCTCCCCAAATTACTCTATGAAGCCAGGATCACCTTCATATCAAAGCCAGAGAGAATACCTCCCAGCCCCAAAAAACAACTGTGGGCCAGAAAACCTTTGGATACACATGTAAAAATCCTCAATAAAATGCCAGCAAGACAAATTCAGTACAAAATCAAAAAAGCAATCCACCAATACCAAGTAGGTTTTGTTCCAAGAATGCAAGTATTGTTCAACATACTTAAATCAATCAAGGTAATTTATCTCATAGACAGAGATAAGAGTAAAGAGCATATGGTGATTCCTTAGAGGTATAAAAAGCATTCAACAAAGTCCAGCATGCTTTTATTAAAAAAATAAAAAAAAAATCCTCAACAAACTAGGCATAGAAGGAACATATCTCAAAATTATAAAAGCCATATACAAGAAATCCGTACTCAATATAATGTTCAATTGAGAAAAGCTGAAAATATTCCTCTTAATAACATGAAGGCATCCACTGTCATAAATACTATTTAAGATAGTGATGGGAGCAATCAGGTTGGAGTAATAGTAAAAGGTGAAAGATTTATACAATCTGAAGAGTATAAGCTGGAGTAATAGATAACTCAGAAAAGAGGAGAACTAACTACCATCTTCACTAATGACATAATCTTGTACCTAGAAAACCCCAAGGACCCCACCTAGAGACTCCTGGAATTTGTAAAAATTTTCAGTGAAGTCTCAGATTACAAAACAATGTACGCAAATAAGTAGCATTCTTACATACCAATAACAGTCAAGCTGAGAATCAAATCTAAGACTCAAATCCATTCACAAGAGCTACAATGAAAACAAAATACCTAGGAATGTACTTAACCAAGAAGATGAAATGAAGTTCAAATTAAAACCAGAATGAGATATCATTAGAATGGCTTTTATTAAAAAGTCCAAAAGCAACAAATGCTGGCAGGGAGCGGAGAGAAAGGAAGCCTTATACTCTGTTGGTGGGACTGAAGTTTAGTACAACCTCTTTGGAAAGCAGTTGGGAGGTTTTTTTCAAAGAACTAAACAGAGACCTGCCATTTCATCTAACAATCACACTGCAGCGTATCTACCCGAAGGAGAGAGAGGGGAGAATCATAAAACACCAGAGAAAGTAATCCCACAGCAATAGGATAGGAAAATTGCAGACTACAAACAGCGTCCCAACACATGAAAAGTAGAGAAAAACATAGACAAGAGCCACCATTTGAAACACTCTGCTCAAAAACAGCATTCAGAAAACACAGAGAAGCAATGTAAGTCATCCAGAGTGGGGTAAAAGAAAAGAACAATAACAAAAACAGTTGACTGGGAGGTACATGTTGCAAAAGTAGAGACTGCATACAGAGAACATTAGACCAGGGATCATGAACTCTCTACTCTGTGAGATCTGAGCCTACTGGCGGCCTGCACCACCCCCACAGCCCTCCACTGGGTCAGCCAGGAACTGACCTGAAATCTGTGCAGAGCCACATCTTGCTAGTGAGCAGGCACAGAGGTGAATAAACAGCAGCCAGAGCCATGCTGAGCTGTGAAGTGTATCACACCAACCCTGCAGGGTGCTGAGGAGACATTGGATTTGACCTGTGGTTTCTCTAAGCCACAGTTGGTGACCTGAAACCAAGTGTTTTCCCCACAGAGTGCAAGAAAATCTTGGCACAGGAACTGAGGAGCTTAAAGAACTAAAAGAAACATTCAAGGGGTTTTAAAACAAAGCAGAAAATTTCATCAACAAATTAAAACATGGAGAAGAAAGAATTTCAGAGCTTGAAGACTAGACTCTTGAGCTAACCCAGTAGTTTAAAAAGGCAGAGTTTTACAAAAGAAGATAGACAAACGGCCAATAAACATATGAGAAAATATTCAGCTTCACAAATCCTTAAGGAAATTCATATTAGAACCACAATGGGAGGTCATCTTACCCTGTTAAAATGGCTTTTATTTAAAAGTCCAAAAGCAACAGGTGCTGACATTACAGAAATATCTTATAATACTTATAAAGAATTTCAGACTTAAATGTGTTCATTAAGAATAATGCATCTCACTTACAAAAAAGACTGGTACTCAAGATATCGAATTTTTGACTTTGGATTTCCAGGCTCTTGGTCTCAACAATTCGATGAATGAATCGATGGACCACAGGATGGACAGTAAGTTAGGTTTTATTTACAGAGGTATTATTACAGCTCTTACAAAGAGCCAAATCTTGCAGAGCAGGATAAGATAGGGTTTATATAAGTGCCACAGCTCTTATAAAGAGCCAAACCTCCTTGCAGGGTAGGATGCAAGTGTTACAGCTCTTATAAAGAGCCAAACTTCCTTGCAGAGCAGGGTATATAAGTGTCACAGCTCTTATAAAGAGCCAAACTTCCTTACAGAGCAGGGTATAAGTGTTACAGCTCTTCCTCTTCTGCTCTCTCTCCAACGGTCTACGACGATCTGCTGAAGTCTTGCTTTTCTGCTCTATTTTCCTTGATGATCTGTGATGATCTGCCCCTAGGATCTCTGCTCAGGGACTTATATAGGGGCAGTTGTCCAATGAGCTGAGAGCTTAGCTGATTGGGCTATAAAATAGACCAGTCAGAAGCAGGATTGAAAATGGACCAATCAGGGATGCACTGGAGGAATCACCAGTGTTTTCCCCTGCTCCGTCTGGTCTTTTTTGTTACTGGAGCCTCTGGTGGGAAAGGAAAGCTCCCTCTTTTGTTCCAGCCTGTTGTTTTCTGTGCCAGCTGCCACCAAGGCAGAGCCAGCAGGTCCTCTAGTGTCATTCTACTGGAGCCTCTGGTGGGGGAGGGAAGCTCCCCACTTGCTCCCACCTACCGGTTCCTTTGCCGGCTACTGCCACCAGGACAGAGGTGGCCGGTTCCCCAGCCCTGCTCAGCTGAGCTGGCTGAGCACCACTTTTCCGGTATCATTCACACTATAGAAATAATTCCATATAATGGAGAGGCAGTAAATTCTCCCCAACTCACTCTAAGAAGCCAGTATCACCTTAAAACAATACACAAATCTAACTCTCTTTGACTGTCTCTCTCTCTCCCTCTCTTTTCTATACACACACACACACACACACATATAAAGTAATAAGTGAAAATAACATCAATAAAATGTACCAGGCACTTAGGACAGAGCTGGACAAATGTTAAGTGCTCAATAAACATTACCTCTTGTTATTTAATTTAGTTAAAAGAATTCTTATTGTGTGGACTGCACCCGTGGCTGAAAGGACTAAAGTGCTGGCCCCATTTGCCAGAGGTGGTGGGTTCAAACCCAGCAAACCCAGGCCCAGCCAAAAACTGCAAAAAAAAAAAAAAAAAAAAAAAAATTCTTATCATGTGTCATTATAATACATTAATAAAAACCAGAATCTACAAATAAGCAAAGAATTCAAACAAATAAGGACCAATTAAAAAAATATATTAAAAAGTGGGTAAAAGACATGAACATTTTTCAAAAGAAGCTATTTCTCTTTTTAATTCTTTAAGTTTCCAAGTAAACATAGATTATCCTTCCAACTCCCTATTCTTTTGGTTTCTTGAAATTATTTTTCTCCTATGATTTTGATTTTCACCATATCTCAACCCCTAACTCTCATGATCTTATGCCTTTACCAAGATATTGATATTATCAATATTTTTACAAATATACCACAGTGTCACTGTCATGTGTTCCATTTTCTGACCAATTATATTTTATCGTTTTAAGCTCCAATCTTCAGGGCATGGATCCAGAAATGTATTCACTGTTCTTGGACCACTGATGCTATCATATTTTCATCCTTTAAATTTCTCCAAATCTCCAAATTCAACTTCACTTTTTGCCCATTTTAAAATTAATTGTCAATGATCATAATTACTCTGATCTGTAACACTTGGCTTCCTTTGGTAAAATCTCAGAGATGTTTAGATGTAACTCTCTATCTCCTGTGCACTGCACTCATTCCATAGAATATGACTGATGCACAAATGGGGCTTCACTACTGCTAGTCAATCATGCTTTATACCCCTTATTCATTTGTTTTTTCCCTCAGATGACAGCCTTACATGTCTTTCTTTTCTATGAAATCTCCACTATTTCTTCAGTGGATGTGCATTCTCAGATGATGACTTACTTCCTACTCTAGTGACTTGAAAATCTTTCAGAAATCAACTTTGATGATGTTTTAGACCTCTTTATTCATGTGCTCTATCTTCCCACCTGCTCCTACATAGAGACAATTCTTCCTTTGTACACAAGATCCTATCTCCTCCCACCTACTTAATGTTATGTTTCCACTCTTTCTTGTATATATTCTACACTCTCTAATGTCCCCCTCAGCATGAATGTTCCCATTATTTCTCCCATTGAAAAGTCCATCTTTGATACTTCTCTCCCTTAGCTACGACGCTACATCTTTACTCCCTTTTATACTAAGCAAGTCAAAAGAATTACCTTTATTCACTGTCTATATTCTAATCAAACCCACTAATAATGTTTCTATTAAATTTAGCTTATACTCCCCAAATTACCAACTATTTGTAATTTTCAGCGCTCAATATCATCAGTATATGACTTTTATCTCCAAGATTTCACACAGATAATTCCCTTGTCCTCCTCAGAACACATTCTTTCCTTGGTTTTCATGACACCAAAAACTTCCTTTCCTTCCTACATTACTAGCCATTCATTTCCAATATTTTGTGATGGTTCATTCTTCTTCCTGTTCTTTACTGAATGTATAGTTTATGACTATTTTCTTCCTGTTCTTTATTGAATATATACTTTATGACTACTTTCTCCCACTCTATAGATTTTTTATTTACTTTGTTGATTATTTCCTTTGCTGTTCAATAGCTTTTTAACATAATTAAGAACCACTAATTTACTTACATTATTGCTGTACAAGAGATTTTTCAAAATAAGATAGACAAATGGCCAAGAAATATATGAAAAATTGCTCAACATCACTAATAACCAAGGAAATGCTAATTAACAACACAATGAGACACCACTTTATTCCTGTTAGAACAGTCATTATTAAAAAACCTCTCTAACCCTCACCCAATAGAAGCGAGCATGGATGCAGAGAAAGAATTGCTTGTCTATTGTTGGTGAGACTGCAAGTTAGTGCAACATCTATGAAAACAGTACGGAAATTCCTCAAAATATCCAGTAATCCCATTACCCAAAGGAGAGGATATCATTTTATCAAAAAATAGTACCCACTAATTAATGACTGGATTAAAAGAATATGGCATATGTATACTATGGGGTACAACTCTGTCATATAAGGGAATAAAATAATGTCTTTTGCAGCCACTTAGTGGGACACTAATGATCAGTGAGTGAATCCTGAGTGAATTCTCTCAGAAATGGAAAAACAAACACCACATATAATCTCTAATAACTGGGCAATAAATAATGGACACACATGAAATAAAGAGATGGAGCGGATGCTGGAAACCCAGAAGGTGGAAGGATAAGAAGAGATAAGTACATACCCAGAGGGTACAAGGAGCACTGTATTTTGATGATAAGAACAGAAAACACCCCCAATTTATTAGATATTTCACTGCTTCTTACCTACATTTCTTTTTATTGAGACAGAGTCTTAAGCTGTTGCCCTGAGTAGAGCAACCTCCAACATGGGCTCAAGCAATCCTCTTGCCTCAGTTTTTCTGTTTTTAGTAGAGATGGGGGACTTATTTTTGCTCAGGCTGGTCTCAAACTCATGAGCTCAAGCAATCCACCTGCCTGGGCCTTCAAAAGTGTTACCTACATTTCTTAATCCCTTAACTTGTTTTGCTCTTTTTTTCACTTAATCCCAATTGCTAGCCAGTCACTACAAACTTTATCAATCTTGTTTATTTCCAGGTCTTCTGCATTATCTCACTTTCATGAGAAAAGTGTTTTTCTTTTATAATCATTGATTATCCACTTATAGATCCATATCTATCACATAATAACAATAAGGTGTTGAATTATTGAATGAAATTCTCTCACACATCAAGAAAAATCTTTGATAACTTTCAATATCATATTCTTTTAGAACATCATAGAAGATTTTAATACTATCTTTAATTTCAAGAAATTAAAAAAATAATCAACAGAGAGAAAGTTAAAGATTCAGCAAGTACTAAATAATAGCTCCCATTCTCTTCAGGCAAAACTGGTTTTGTTCCTCTTTCCTGCTTCCAAGGTAACTGTTGACAGGCTTGGAACAATTAACATAATCCAGTCTCCTGCACATGGTTGTTTTTGGAGAGGGTGTGAGCCAATCAAGAGAATTTTAGGCTGCAGACAAGTGTATTATCACCCCCCGCATGTCTATAGACCCACATCCCATACGGTTGATTGCCTCTGGTTGACATCCTAGAACTCTGAGAGTAATTGCTCTGACACCTCAGATGGCACAGCAGAGAGACAAAGATAGTGAGTCCCTTAAGACAGCAATAGCCCATAAATCACCAAACCCTGAGTTCTTCCCTATACCTGGACTTCTTCCACTTATATTAGCTAATAAATTTTCTTGGCACTTTTCTGCCCTTCCTTCCCTGATTCAGATTTTGGAAATGTCAGAAACCATGGAGGAAAAAGAGTGTAACAGAGGGTATAAAGAGCATAAGTAGGAAAGAGAATCAGGTGAAACTGGCATCCCCAGTTTCTCATTTCTGGTAGCTAACATAAAAACAGAACAGACTTGGAAAGGGTACTTGCTTCTGAATAAGCACGAGCGTGTGTGTGTGTGTGTGTGTGTGTGTGTTGATTTATGGAGGACACATTAATTTTTGATGTAGCTTTCTTATATTGTCTTACAGTACCAGAGAACTCGTAGACCTCTTCAGATTTGCAGCCATGGGTAACAGCAGGCATTGGAATCAGAGACCCAGGAATGTAGAAGCAATAAGCTCACTAGCTGTTTGCTCATAATTTATTATTTTCATATTAGTGACTATGCTCTGAACTCAGGCCCTGCTCACAGCCTCAACGGATATAGAAATATGCAAGACATCCCATTTGGCTTATTTGTTATCCTCACTCAGTGATTTGCTTTGGTCTTTCCTATTGTCTCATAGTCACCGAATTTGGTCAGGAACTCTGACTTCCAGCTCTGATCCCCTATAACCCTGCAAATTAGTCTAACTTTAGGGATGCAATTTGGATATCTATTATTCCCTCACATGCATACTTCCTATCATGATATCGTGAAGCAGGAGTGAGTTTTCCATTCTTCTGTGCCTTACAAAATATACAGTTTTCTGCCTCTACAACTCTTTCTAAGGAATTAATTGTAATGTAAAGTCAGTTATTCATCCCAGAAATTCAGGAACCTGTACAAAAGTTAATCTTAATATACATATTATATTATTGGGATCAAGAGATATAAATTCGTATACTCTTCATATATAAACCTCAATCTCTTCAAGAAATATTTAGGTAATGTTGCAGTTTTAACTAGTTTCCATGATGTTGGAATTGCTTTTCCCTTTTTAAATTTTCTTACAGTTCTTCTTACTTCCTTGTTTTCATTTATTTTGCTACTATTACCTCTTTATTATTATTACTTAATTTTACATTTACAGAATAGTTGCAAAAGTTGCACAATGAGGGCCTGCTTACTATCTACGTGTGTTCTCTTATGTAGCATATCATAGGCAACCATGATACACTTGCCACAACTTAGAAATTCACACTGGTGCAATATATGAACAAAACTGCAGACTGCATTCAAATTTACCCATCATTTCATTAATTTTTTTTTCCTGTTTCAACATTTAACCTCTGAAAACATGTAGCATTTTTTCCATAGTGTTGTTTAGTTGTTAATTCTCATAATTTTTCATAAGCTTAGCACCTGTGAAGTGCAGTGGTCAGGCATTTTGTAGAAAAGTCCCTCAGTCGGCTGTTTTCTCATGACTAACTGAACTCAGAAATTGGACGAAGACTATCATAGAAGTAAAATGCCCTTCTCATTGGATCATACCCATTCCTTTTTAAGATCACAATTTCTCCTCTGCTTTATTCTTGCAGCTCTGATTTATGAACTCACTCTTAGAAAAATATCATCGGCTCGGCACCTATAGCTCAACCGGCTAAGGCGCCAGCCACGTACACCTAAGGTGGCGGGTTCGAATCCCCAGCCCGGGCCCGCCAAACAACAATGACGGCTGCAACCAAAAAATAGCCGGGCGTTGCGGCGGGCGCCTGTGGTTCCAGCTACTTGGGAGGCGGAGGCAGGAGACTCGCTTGAGCCCAGGAGTTGGAGGTTGCTGTGAGCTGTAATGCCACGGCACTGTACCCAGGGGGACAGCTTGAGGCTCTGTCTCAAAAAAAAAAAAAAAGAAAAAGAAAAATATCATCATCCACCTTAAATGGACTTGTTTTCTATAAATGAGATTTGTATCTGGAAGTATCTAGGTAGTATCACAAGGCTTCACTGACCAGCCTACTTTGCAACAGTTTATATTAAACCAATAATTCCTAACTGCATTTTACAGGGATGTATGTTAGTCACTGATATAGTACATCTAAATCGAGTTACCCTTTTTCACATGACAGAAAACTGCAGGTTTTATATAAAAATCTCAAAAAGAGAATTGTGCTTAATTATGAAGCCACATGATTGACATAAATTGGTAAATTCCCTTGACAACCTAGACAACTCTTAGTTACTACAAAAGTTTTATAATGAAAATGGACTTAATGCCACATATTTTAATAACTACTTTTCAAAAATGTAGTGCTAAATAAGAAAATCTATTTTCAAGGGTATAAATTGCAAAAGGGCTATGATTCTAGCTTGAAGAAATTATTCAGAAAGTTATTTTGAATACTGTGAAATATTGAGGTTGGCTGAAAGTTAAGAATGACTGCTCATTAAGTCAAATTAGATATAATGAGGAATCGCTTATCCATCTATTACTTATGTCATTTTCTTTTCTTGTCTTTCCTCTCACACATTAACAGGCACACTTTTCTTTTTCTGTAGAAAAGGCATGTTGAAAGTGTTTTAAATAATGCCACTACATATTATATGTTCATCACTTCAGTTAAATGATGAAATATTTAATTATGTAGACTGTTATAACGTACAAGTAATTTACGCAACAAATTAAGATGTAGAAGAAAATAAGTATAGAACAAAAATAAAGAGGTTTATATAAAATCTACAGGAATTTGTCCGACTTACATACAAAAGTTATCATGACTTCCTCATTCAAACAAATATATATGTATTACTTTTTAAAAAGTGGATTTATATGCATTTATTTTTACTTAAAAATGTCAATTTCTATTCGATCATTTATATGTTTAATATATATTTTAGACTTAAGATTTATTTAATCTTGTTGAAAGTCCAATTTTACATTATTTGCTAATAGTTTCCTTCAGGAAACTTCAGGTTTTCACTATTTCTCAAATTGAGAATACATATGTATGAAATAGTTAAAACATTTTCCCTCTTATAGATAGCTTACAGCTTTGATTATATTGTCTTAGTGATGGCAATTGTAGTTCTTCTGAAACAATAGCTTTTTCTCTATTTTTAACTTTTTTCATCTTTCACTTAAACATTATTATTCTCTTTATGATGACAAACTTTTAATCATGTGCTATTGTTGCATGGCCAATGCAATAAAAGAAAATTAAGAAAACAATAGAAGAAGAAGGAGAGAAGGATGAAAGTAAAAGGAAGAGAAAAAATTAAATGTAAAAAATATAAGTGAAATATGTGTGCATGTTCGTTAAATTTTAATCGCATTCTATAGCACAGAAAATGTACCATTTTATTCACATTATACTATATAAGATATCAATTTTTTAAACTGAGAAAATCATAAGTATACAAGGGTAAATAACATACTCTACAAAGCAAATAATGATGTTAACAAAGTATACTTATTGCTCAGTTTTATATTGTATAAAGAAAGATTGTTTATTTGTTTTATTATAATGTTTATGGTTGATATTTATGTTTCCTTACATCTTATCTGCAATTTGTTATCATGCTGTAAATTTTGGAATCAAAATTAAATTTAAAAAATGACAGTTATATTATCAGGATGGTCAATGGAAATACATAATTTAGGATTATGGGAATACCTTGTAATGCAAACAGAATGGTTGGCAAATGCTCCTAAATCATTCCAACTTAATATAACTCCTTTCTTCTTTTTTCCCAGCAGACCAGTAACCAATAATAATATCAGTGGAAATTAATTATCAATCTAGGATTTTATTGTATCAGACAACATGAAAATATGAATGGCTTATTTGGATAATTCATTAAAAATATGACAATACATGATATTAGCAAGCACATAATTATTTAGGTTATTAAGGATGTCTTTCACAGTTTGTAGAAGAATTTAAATTAAAACAAAACAAAACCTTAGAAAATGTATCTGTTTCTGCATATTCCAGACATAAAACTAACAAAAGCCGGAGATGCAAATACATGTAGATTTTTTGTATATATATGAATATTTTCCTCCATCCCACAGTACATTCTAAACAACATCTACAAAATTGCCATTGACCAACCTGGCTGGCCATGAAAATTATTTTCTCTTCATCTTTTCTTTTTTTTTTTGTTTAATAGAACAGTAAGTCACTATCATTGAAATAATACTAGATTTGTCAATTTGAATATTATTACCAGTGGTTTTCAGTTTATAGGGTCGATTTATTTGGATTGTCATAGCAATTATGAAATTCACCTTAGGATTCTTAGAGTGGAAGATTCAATAATGAAAGTACATGGAATTCTATGACAAAACCAATTCAATGTTCTCAAATGCTAAATATGGCTCGGTGCTTGTAGCTCAGCAGCTAGGGTGCCAGCCACATACACCAGAGCTGATGGGTTCCAAACCAGCCTGGGACTGCTAAACAGTAATGATAACTAAAAAAGCCAGGTGCTGTGATGTGTGTCTGTAGTCCCAGCTACTTGGGAGGCTTGGACAAGAGAATCGCTTAAGCCCAAGAGTTTGAGGTTGCTGTGAACTGTGACGTGCCCAAGAGTTTGAGGTTGCTGTGAACTGTGACGCCACAACACTCTACCCAGGGCGACACAGGAAGACTGTCTCCAAAAAAAATCAAAAGCTAAGTATATTCCATTTTCTTTAATCATTCTGTTTGCTGATTAATTGCTGAAATCCTCTTTTGTTTTATCTTAAAGATAGAACATAACAATTGTCAGAAATGAATTCCTAAATTATTTAATTTTGCATCTTAGTTTAACACAGATCTCCATTCTATCAAGGTTTTACTACCGTTTCTTTTCTGATCAATTACTTTAATGGAAATGAACTTGTCTGCTTACTAATAAAAAGAGTAGAACAGCAAACCAGTTGACCTAAATAAAGAATACATTCAGAAGCCACATTAATGAAACTATAATTGTAGACCCCTTCCTGTAAATAAGCACTTTCAATGCAAATTATATAAAATCCAAAATGTCAGGTTTTTGATTTTGCCATTGTTATTTAGTCTGAGTGTGAGGAACAAGAGAGGCCTTTGGCAAATGTAATCAGTGTATTTCACGGTTGTTCCAATTTTATTTACTTGTCAGTCACAGTGAGAAAATGATAATTTTTGTGTTTATAATCATTAAGTGCTTAAATAATTTAGCACAGTGAAAGAGATAATGTATATGATTTAAATTAAACTCAGTGAAGTCTCTCTTGCAGTCTCAAATTAGAAAAGATTAAATGTTTCCTTTCATTCCTAACTCAACCTGATACTTCTTAAATTGAAAATCTGAGCTCATTAGAGTTGAAGATAATGATTCTCTGATGGGAAAAGTGGAAAGCTTCTCTTCCTATACTGGTATTTGGACTATAGGAAACCTCTTATGGCACTGTAGAAAAAGAAGAATTTCAAAGCATTTAGGAGATTCAGATCATGAAAGAAATAGCCCTTAAAATGTTTCTTTCCATATTTGTGTCCATATTCATTTTCAACTGTTGCCCTTGCTAATTCTACTGAATTTCACTTTTAGCAAATGTCCTCTCATACAGTTACTCTTTATTTTTATAATATTACAGTAAATAATAAGCATAAGTGCTTTTCGTTTTTAAAGTGCTTTACTTTTATAAATCAGCCTTCTCAGCATCCAGGACAAGAGAATTAACATTATCTCCATATTATAGACAGAAAAACCAAAAAATAAAAAAAAGGTTGAGAGTTGATGCCAAGGCACAAGGTCCAGAAATCTATCACAAAGGTGCTGCTTTTCTAGGTTATGTAAAGAGCATTCAATTTCTTAAAATATGGACTTATTCTGAGTGGAAGTGGAGCTGATCCTGGCAAGGTCATGTAGACTACGCTTATGTATCCTTGCAACAATCCCCATCCTGTATTAACATAAAGCCAGCACAGAGTACATGAACTTCTATGTACTTCTATATGCACTCTTTCAATGAACCTTCTCTAATTAAGCTCTGAATATTTATGTAATCTATGTATTTATTTAATCCTGTGCATACAAGTGTTTTGTGACAAATTAACACACAGCAATATGCATTGTGTGCTGAGTTAAGAGTGTCCTTTCCATTTCTCATACTTTTATATGCAATTATGTATTTTTTCAATACTCCTTAACTCCTGAGGGAAGAAGTCATCTTTTATTGTTTTATTCCAGTTTACCCTATATGGAAAAATAGGTGTTTACCATAGGCACTCATACAGAAGAAGGTTGGAGATGCAGTTATAGGTCATGAGGGTTTAATAACTTGGTATGGTATGAAATGGAAAGCAGGCTGTCAGGGTAGGTCAAGGAATCTGTGCATATGTTGTATAGCTTTGCTGCCCCTTGTGTTCTCCAAGTATCAATCCAAAGGCAACAGAATAGTGCTCTGTTATGTCAATGCATGAATCAAAAAAATGGCACTTGTCTATGAGGAATGTGGCACATACAACTTGAAACATTTCAAGTATCTCTAGTTCAATACAAATACTACCTCAGCAGAAAGATTTCTATCTTTGCAATTTTATACAATTCCAGTAACTTCTTAGAGTATCACCCTGTAAAGCGAGTTAGAATGTACACCTTTTGGGGGCGGGACACAACTACAGGAAGATCCTTATCTAACAAAAACAATCAATGTAACCTGGTTCTTTGTACCTGCAATGAATCCCAAACAATAAAAAAAAAAGAAGAAGGAAATAAAAAAGAATATCATTCCAAAAGATTCATTTAGACTTTTTTCTTTCTACGGAGAAATTCTGTTTCAAAGAAGCATATCTGTATCTGAACTCTTTTGGAGTGCTGCTTTTGTCTCTGTGTTACCATAACTTACTTCCAATGAATAGGTCTTGCATTGAGTACATCAAACTCTAAGAGTTTAGAATACCATGAAATTCTTTAGTCCAAGCACCAGAAAACTACTAGACAACGGTCAAATCCAACTCACAGAATGTTTTTTGTGTGCCTAAAATATATATATTTGCATGTTTAGACTGTTCTAAAAAAAAGAAGAAGAAGAATACATCACAGGGAGTATACTTGGCTCTCAAAGCATAGAATATTTCTATCCAGACCCTTTTAGAAAAAGTTATCACCTTGACAATTGAATCATCTCATCAGGTAAAATATATATCAGAATTATATTTCATAATGTGACTTTCGTGGAGACCATAATCCTGATTTCCAGCAGTAGACTTAAAACCTATTGGCATTGGGTCTAAGGATATGAATCAACATAACTCAAAATGATAGCTTAATATCATGTTCAAGCCACTAATAGCACATTGCTTCAACTCTCTACCTTTTGTAGCTAACAAATGAAATAAAATGAGGTGAAGTGGCTTGTCCCAAATCATAGCACAGCTCTCCTCAGTGTCAGATCAGGCTGATTCTCCTGGTGCCTCATCCAGCAATATTTTTCATGTGCTATAAGGGCAGAAACATAAATTGTCCTTTTGCTCTAAAAAGAGAACTCAAAAACATTGTCATTTCTCAGTCAGTACCATATAAATATTTCTTAAATCAATGAATGAGAGAATGAAACATTTTTAACCACTCAAGGAACCTGGCAACAAGTCTTGGATGGAAGTGAAACAATATGCCAGTTTTCTGGGTTTTGTAGGACCAAATCCTCTGGTAATAATTCCTGTCATTACTATTCATGAGGAAATCCAGATCTAAGCTGATGGAACTAGGTAATTAATTTATATATTTCTGCATATAAAATGAAATGAGAATTGGTTATCTTAACGTAGTATGTGAAAATACTGACTAGATTAGTCTAAAGCAATTAGATTATAGCTCATATAGTATTAATTATATATATGTAGTCCCATATATACTTTAATTAAATTCAGAGGTCTCTAAACTACAGTCCACAAACCAAATGGGGCGGGGCCTGCACTATCTTCCGATGATTAAAGTATTACTGGGATCCAATGATCCTCATTTACTCATTTGTTTCCCATGGCCACTCTAGCATTGCTATGACAAAATTATGTGTTTATAATAAATAGGATATGATCTATAAAGCCTAAAGTGTTTACTATCTTCCACTTTCAAAATAAAAAATAACATTGTGAACAAATCAAAAATCAATGAAATGGGTTAGTTGCAAATGGTGGGGATCAGAGTGGAAGAGATATGAAGAAAATGACACTTCTCCAGAACATCATCTTGTAGAATACTGACTTGTGGAAACATGTTAATGTTCTTCATATTCAAAAGTAAAGTTACATTTTAAAAGTGAAAAGTAGAAGAGAAAAAATGTAAAAATAAAAGCAAATTGAAACAAATGATACCAAATTATTTATTTGCTTTCTTATTATTGTCTTCTTAATTTTTTTTATTAATATGAGTGTACATGTGATTACGTTCCATAGTTTGCATTTCTAAGGAAAAGTCTGAGCTGTAGTCATGCCCTTCACCAAAGAAGGGTGCCATTTACCTCTTAGGTGGGCAAACACCCTTCCTCTCCCCTTCTTGAATTTGAGTTTTTCTCTCATGTGTGCCCGTTGTTATTAATCTACAAGTTTCAATTTACTCTTGGTAGCCGGGATGGTTAATTTTCTATTCATGTGATGCTGTACTTAGGAGCATGTTCTCCAAATCCATACAGGTTGCAACAAAAAGTACAAAATCTCCATCTTTTTGATGGCTGTATAGTGATCCTACTGGTGAAAGATATAAAAGAAGAAGGCAAAAGAAAAAAAAAATCTAAGTATTATGAACATAATTGTCTAGGGTGTAATAACTGAAACCAGAAAATAAACCCTGATTTCTCCTTTAGTAGTTGTGTATAGTTTTGTAGATGAAGATATACTGAATTATTTTTAAAATATATAGGATTGAGGAAATAAACGTGTTAATATTGTTGGGGGTTGGGGCTCTGAACTTAGAATAGAATTGCAGATGTGGAATGGAGAAAGGTCAAGTAATCTACATGGGAATTGGAGATATTTCTGTGACGTTGAGATTTCTAAAAATTCTGTTTGTGAGAATACATAGAGTATGTCCTGCACACTCATAGTCAGTTCTTTTTACTCATAGAAGTTATGTTATATAAACTTCCCCCAAACACTGCATTAGCCAGTTTCCTTACAGGGAGATGTAGTTAAGTTCCTGCAAAACTCTGGTCTCAACATTTCCAACAATAGAAAACTTAATACCTGAACTAGTTTTATACGTGTTTCTGTTTAAATACTCCTATTAAATATATAATGTAGATTCATTAACATAGAATGCACACCCAAAATTGCTACAATTCATGCCTGAACGATCCTTATTTTTCACTTTGACACCTTAGACAGCATGTCAGTGTTACTTCTGGGGGCCATTTCAAAGCAGTAAAATCAAACACTCATTTACAGTATGAGAGTTGAAACAAGAGGCAAAGTCAAACCTTGTTTGACCTCACTAGGAATCTGTGCTGTCCATGACTAAAATGTTGTCCTGTCACTTTGTGAATATCAGCAAATGATCTGTGAGGTTACAGATACATTTTAGTGAGTAGACAAACTTGCAAACATGTAATTCCTGAAGAGTAAGGATTGACTGTATCCAGTGTATACGTTTCCATACACATATGTGATTACCATGTATATGTGTACATGCATATGTTTACATGGATGAACATACGTGTATTTTTGAGTTGTGTCCACTAGGAAAGCAGAGAGGAAAAGGCTCCCCCACAGCAAGGAATGTAGCTAATACCCAAATTTTGGTTTTTAATAACTCATTTCCTCAAAAGAAAGCAGAGCTCCTGTGAGAAATGACTGAATCCCAGGTAGAACATAGTTACCTCTGCAAAGATTTGTTATGTCAAACTATCAAGAACTGCCCAATAAAAGGACAGAGCATGTCATGAGAACACAAGAGCCATCTTAAAGCAACTTCTTTGGGCCAATTCTGAAGCAATCTGAGCATTAACACAAGCAATGTCTTCTATTAAGACAGTTACTAAGATCTTTGCAGAAATGTAAACCGTGTCACTCTTCCAATTCCATGTTTTTATTTTGGCAAATATAGTTTTTTAAATAAAGTGTTATTGATGTTAGCATGTGATGAGTTTATTTTTGATATTTTGAAAGAAATTGAGACATACTTTTCCTATACATTTCTGAATCATTATAACTGTGGTAAATATTTATAGACATTATTTACATACAAAATGTTGTTTGGGTTCCACAGCATTTTTAAAATTCTAGACTTGTTCTGAGGTTTAAAAAAATTGAGAGCTGCTATTCTTGGTCATGGAAAACAATTAGTAAATATGTTATTATTACTTGTAATATAGTTTCAAAATAGGTTGGAAGTAACCAATTCTTTTTCAGAGTGAAACAGGTGAATTGTTTTTCAAGAGACACCTTTAGGCCAGGCGCAGTGGCTCACGCCTGTAATCCTAGCACTCTGGGAGGCTGAGGCAGGTGGATTGCCTGAGCTGACCCGTTTCAGGCCAGCCTGAGCAAGAGCAAAAGCCTGTCTCTAAAAATAGCTGGGCATTGTGGCAGGTACCTGTAGTCCCAGCTACTCCCAGAGACTGGGCAAGACAATCACTTAAGCAACAAAGTGAGACTCTGTCAAGAGAGAGAGAGAGAGAGAAAGAGAGAGAGAGAGAAATGTTTATTCTTTATCTCAGTTATTTTAAAAATATGAATGGGTAGAAAAATATGGAAAGACTTTTATTGAATGAGGAGGGGAAAAAAGATGTAGGTATGAAATAATCTGGAAATTTATAAAAACTTCAAGTATTATAGTCTTTTTATTGTATTTTTTGGTTTTATTTTTGCTTTAATAAACACTGTATGAACTGAGGTAAGTATTTCCAGTAATACCAGTTTTAATAGGGGATATTGCTTCTTTTTTTTTTTAAACAAAGAGATCCTGATATTTAAGAAAAAATTTGGACTCTGAAATTTCACTTAGCATTTACCAATGTACATGAGAGTTGGGATAATTTCCAGTAAAGAAATCTGTTCTATTTTGTTGACTCAGCATCAGTCACTTAGCCCATAAAGGAGTATTTTGGCACAAACCTCTTAATATTCTGGGATTACAAAAGTGTGATATTATGGCTTCCACATTCCTAGTGTATACATAGTGAGGAGTGATTTTAAAAATGTTAGCTATGGAATAATATGATTTGCATTTGCAACTTATAAAGATCTATTACAAATAAATACTTTAGGTTTGAAGCTATCGTATCTTGAGATAACACCCCCCACACTAAAATATTGAGAGTCCAGAGAAAGAGCTCTATTGGTAAAGACAAGGGAGGGGGCTGAGGATTTTTAAGGTGGTAGAGACATCAAGCTGCTAAACTAAATGGATAAAGCATATGAATGAAAGAGAGATGAGAATCCTCAGGCTTTGTATTGAAAAATAAAATTGATACAGGACAGGTGGTGACCCAGGCAGCTCAGTGATCTGGGTTGGAGGACCTGTCACCTATGCCTTAGCGGTGTTGGTGCTGCTGGCAGCCAGCAGAGGATCCAGCGGGCTGGAGCGTAGGCAAGGCGGATGGGGAACCTTCCACCCCTACTGGAGGCTCCAGTAGCCAAAGGGACCCGACAACTGCTGGGGAGACACTGGGGGTTGGTATCTCCTTTCCTTTGCATTTATGACTGAATAAGGAACCCCCATTTCCTATGCATAGGTCAATTTCATGTAAGTTTCCTAGGCCTCAATTCCATGAATGGACTGTGTCCATTCATTAATACATTCATTCTCTTTGCCTCAGCAGAAGGGACTGTGTCCATTCATTAACCTTGCAAAAGAAACTGCATCCATTCATTAATACATTTATTCACCTTGCCCCAGTGGAAGGGACTGTGTCCATTCATTTCCTGGCCTCATTTAGAAGGAACCAAAGCACCTATATATACACCCCTGAGAGAGACAGGGGAGAAACAGAGAGAGCTTTTCTCTCCCTCTCAGGAGCTGTGGTGGTTTTGTATTCTTTTCTGTAAATAAATTCTGTCTTACCACTGATCTGTGGTCAGCGGATTTATTCTTCAAATCACTGAGACCAAGAACCTGAAACTCCGGTATCAGATTTGGGGAGCCAGCCAGGAGAAAAGAGGAAATTCCAGTATCAAAATGGCATAATTCACCAAAATAAGGCACTCAGAATAGAGTTGGGAGGGAAAAAATTAATTTTAATCAACAAATTTCAAATAGAGGTTTAAATGTAAATAGTTGAGACACACTTTCAGGTGCCAGTAACTTACTGAGAAAGTGGAGGAAACATGACAGAGAAAAGAGCAGCAGGAGGTGAGGGTGCAGTTTCCATCAGAATCCCTCACCACATTCTGCTCAACCTCTGTTTCTCTAAAACTTAACTGTCTATAGTGCAATAGTTGGACTCTAATATGATTTACTACCTAGACAAATTGAAACCACTGAAGGAGTTGGAATAGAAAAATAATAACTGAGGAAAATTAGCAGAATGGAGATGTAATATTCTTCATCAAAAAAGAAATTGTTGCTTTTCATCTCATTACTGACTTCTGTCTTCCAGCTTTGTTTGTTGTTTTGTTTTTTAGTTCTTTATGTTTCTTTTCCTTGCCAATTTTCTGAAACTCATTGACATAAAGTCAGAGTTAAATCCAGAATTTGAAAGACTATCACATTTTTATATGGACAACACTAAATCTTTTGGAGCCAAACAAATAAACTATATTTTAATCAGTAAATATATATATTTTAGTAGCATTGCACAAATGCCTATAGGTAAAAGAAATTTGAAATATTGTAAAGCAATAATTGAAAAAGAAATATTGCATAGGAAAGTAAGAATAGAACCGATACAGTTCAAAAAGAATTGTTAGAACATGGGTTCATTGCTCTTAATAATTGAGAGTCCCTTTGGGCTTAATTCATTAGAATAACTTCCTAATTCAAATTGCCCAATATCTCATTCATTATTTCTGGTTAAATTACAACAGTGGATTTGAGAAAAGAAAGAAAGAAGAGGAATAAAAATGAACAGAGAAATCCTGAAATCAATTTTGTATTAAGAAATTTTAAAAGTCTAATAATTATTTATAACAAGTGTAATAAGAAATGCAACATTCGTTGTGATCTAAGTTGTAAAGACTAGCGAACTCTTCCCTGCTTCATAAATCCATAAGACAATTCTAAGTCTTACATAGAATATATGTGTGGCTAGAATATTCTAGGAAAAAATTTATTTTTTAATGGAATAACAGTTGTTTCCTGTCATAAGTTAATGCAATTCACTCTATATTTCTCTAACACCTGACAAAAGGAAATTTAGTTACATTTTAACAAATATTGTGAGTTAGGAACCATAATAAACCATGTGTCCATCTGAAACAGTGTAGATAGAATGAAGAAAGAATCTCGGAATAAAGTAAGACTCACTAGGTAAGCAATAGCAATGTAGTTTATTGTTTAAAGGCATAGAATCTAATTTATTCTTCCTGTGTTTCCATCTTGGCTCTGATATTTATTAGCAGTATAATTTGGGGTAAGCTATTTAACTATTCTGCAATTTTCCCATCCTATAAATTAAAGGTAATAATAATACTTATCTCACACTATTACTGAAAATAATATATACAAAGCACTTAGAACATTGTGAGGATTATATGTAAAGCACTTAAAATGAGGCTGTGGCAAGCAACATAAGTGCTATATTCTGTTGTTATTATTATACATTAATGTTCATGCTTAAATAATAACTGAAGAAGTAAAGAAAGTAGACACATTCTTGTGAAATGTTAATTTTGAAAAATGTTTAAATAGCACGTAGACAAACTATGCAAACAGCTTAGGACACTAAAAATGTCACAACTTTAATGTTGTTGTTATCTTAATAAGCAAACAAATGCACTTGTGAACACATGACTTTTTTTCTTGGATCTGTTTTTTTTCTTTTACTACTGGCATTTTTAAATGCTTATATAGAAATACTGATTCGAATATTTTATAGTATAATATGTCCACCTAAGAAAATGAATTCAATAATATGCATAAGATATACTAAAATTATAGCATTTAATATCTATTAATACATTAAGTAAGCCACTAATTACTGAGCTTCTATGATGTTTCAGATATTCTAATGTCTATAGATAATATAAAAATAAATACAATGAACTTCTTGTTGTGACATAAGATTATAGTCTATTAGAGGAAAGAGACACTTCTCATATATTCTATGAAGGTTATGGGTAATAATTTCTTCAAGTACAGGGGAAACAGAGAGATAAACCCCTTCACTTGGCCAGTGAAACCAAGCATCGCTTTCCATAATGAAAAATTATTATATTGAATTTGAATTAAAGTGCTCATATTAAGTGTTATTTGTCTGCTATCAAATTATAATCTGCAGTATTGAAGACTGTCCTAAACTGCGCCTATCTTGTGTGTTGCAGCCATTTGACCTTGAATTGGCCTTGATTTAACATCAGAATTCATTCTACCATATTTACTCAAATGTAAGGTTAAAAACTCTGGCTGGACTATGAAAAATAAAGTTGTGAAGGGTATCTAATCTTTAAGAGTTTTCTGTTTGTGATATAGATCTAGTTATACAAGCTTAACTGCTAGGATTGTAGCACAAGCTACAATGTCTGGAACATGATAGTAAACCAGTACACGGTGGCTACTATCTTTATTATTTATTATTGTTAGTAGTGCATTAAATTTAAATGAGTGATAACAGCCATGAAAAAAGATAACTTTCTTCTTTGTCATTATATATATATTTTTAGAGTTAAAGTTAAACCAACACAGATCATGTTCTTCAGAATAGCTGAGTATTGTAGAAATGACCAATACAAATTCCTTGGGTCTGACCCAAAATTTCAAAAATGTGATTCTTAGCATTACCGTTAGTTTCCCTGTCCTTAGAGAATCTTTAGACTGTTCTGTTAAGTCTATTCAAATGAATAAATGCACATATGTACAGTCTATACTATAAGGTTGAGAAATATACATCACACATATACATATGTGCACAATTAACATACATTTATGTGTATATAAATATCATGTCATACTACCCAAATGTAAAGATGCCATATCATGCCAAATTTGTTAATTTAATGACCTCTTATTACCTGTTTTATTTCAATATTTAAAATTAGCTTTCATCCTTGTGTGGCTTAGAGCACAATTTTATGGTTGTATAATAATATATCAGATATTTTAGATAATCATAGCATTTGCTAAAGTAGGTACTGGATTTTATCATTAAATATTCAAAAATATATATACTGATCAGACAAAATCTACTTTAAAGATCATTCTTACCTATGGAAAACATGGAGCCATCTTTGTATTTTGGAACAGCAAGCTTTCTGATAAATCTATGAAAACCTATAGGCTATAAACATCTTTTTCTATAACCCCATACATTTGAAACTGAATACTTTTTTATGTTAATATGTCATGGGGAACTATATATTTGGTAGTCCCTGACTTTATTTATTTTATAATTTTCTTTTAATTTCACATTAATGTGAGGGTACAACCATATCAAAATATTTGAATATGTTGGGGAAAGTTCCTCTTGTAGTTGTGTCCTACAACCAAGAGGTGGGTTATACACCCCTACATTGTACCTATTAAGTGAGGGGACCCCCTAATCACCCTGCCTTCACCCTCCCTCATTCCCACTCCCCCCAACTTAAATGGCAATGAGTTTTTCTTCTATGTGGGCATGAATTAGATAGTCTACTGGTTTCATATTAGTATTGAATATTTTGGATATTTGTTTTTCCATTTGAGTAATACTTTACAAAGAAGATTGTGTTTCAAATCCATCCAGGTTAATACAAAGGATACAAAGTCACCATTTTTTCATGGTTAAATAGTATTCCATGGTATACACATACTACAGCTTGATAATCCATTCACAAGCTCATGGGCGTTAAGGTTGTTTCTATATCTTGACAATTGTAAATTGAGCTGTGATAACTAATCTAGTGCAAATGTCTTTATGATAAAATTATTTTGTTTTCTTCTGGGTAAATGCCTAGCTGTGGAATTGAGGGATCAAATGGGAGGTCTAATTTGAATTTTTTGAGGATTCTCCATACTTCTTTCCAAAAAGGTTGTAATAGTTTTTAGTCCTACCAACAGTATAAGAGAGTTCCCCTTTCTCTACATCCACTCCAGCATCTGCAACTTTGGGATTTTGTGACATGGGCTAATCTTACGCATGGTTATCCAGTTTTTCAAGCAACATTTATTGAATAGTGATTTCTTTCTGAGTATATGCCTTGGATTGGTTATATGATATCAGATGGGTATAAGAGATTGGTTTTATCTCTTGATTTTATGTTCAGTTCCAAATATCTATGTGTCTATTTTTTGTGCCAGTTCCTGCTATTTTGATCACTGTGAACTTGCAATATGTCCTAAAGTCTGGGAGAGTGATGCCTCCAACTTTGTTTTTATTACTAATATTTCCCTTGACTATGCTGGATTATTTCTGATTCCATTCAAAACGAAGACTATTTTTCCAGTTCTTCAAAATATGATATTGGTATTTTAAAGGGGATTGCATTGAATACTTAGAATGCTTTGGGAAGTATGGACATTTTAATAATGTTTATTCTTCCCAGCCAGGAGAATTGTATGTTCTTTTATTGGTTAATATTTTCTGTTATTTCTTTCCTTGTGGTTTCATAATTCTCTTTGTAGAGATTGTTCATCTCTTTTGTTAGGTATTTTGCTAGATATTTCAATTTCTTTGAGGCCACTGTGAAGGGAGTGTGTATTTGATTAGCTTCCCAACTTGGCTATATACAAAGGCTATTGATCAGTGGACATTGATTTTAGACCATGAGATGTTACTGTATTTCTTGTGAAAAATCTGTCAGTTTTATTTCATTCAGTTTGATATTAGCTATGGGTTTATCATAGATGACTTCAATTAATTTAAGAAATGCACCATCTATCCCTATATTCTTCCCTCTCTCTCTCTCTCTTTTTTTTTTAAAGGAAGAGTCTCAAACTGTCACCCTGGGTAGACTGCTATGGTGTCACAGCTCACAGCAATCTCAAACTCTTAGGCTTAAACAATTCTCTTGCCTCAGCCTCCCCAGTAGTGGGGACTACAGGCACCCGCCACAATGCCCGGCTATTTGTTGGTTGTAGTTGTCATTATTTTTTGGCAGTTCCAGGCTGGATTCAAACCCCGCAGCTCCAGTGTATGTGACTGGCATCCTAGCTGCTGAGCTATATTTTGGATGTAGGCATCTTATGTGACAGGTTTTCCTCTAGGACTGCTTTTTCAGTATCCCATAGGTTTTGGTAACTTGTTCCTTTTTTATTGTTGTATTTAAGAAATTTAATAATTGCCCTCTTCATCTCTTCCTGACCCAACTGTCATTTAGCATAAGGTTGTTTAATTTCCCTTAACTAAACTAATTCTTTAACTTACTACATTAATTGTATGGATTTATTTGTTACTTTTATTGTTTTAAGGTATTTATGATCTTAATACAAACAAGATTTTTGATAGTTAAACAGCCCAGGAGCAGGACATCAGAGAAATACCCAAGTCAGATCATCCTCACAAATCACAGATGTGATTTTTTAATATGCTGAAATACTTGTATACAGGCAGAAACACTCCTTTGGCCAAACTAAGGTGACAGAAGAAAAGAGATACTTCATCTCCTTATCTGGTCAGGAGCTATTCATGCTGTGTTCAGCAAAGTTTAAATATTTTACATTCTCTAACTCCCCAAAACATTATCCTTGAGTAAGCAGTCCCACCCTACCAGAACACCTCTGCAGAGGTGTTCCCCATTGGCCAGCAGCCAGAGGAGCACTGCAGGGGAAGGAAGAAATTTCCAGCAAGACAGCTTTCAGAGTTTCCAAAGGGGTAGTTCCCTATGGAGCTTTGCACTGAAAACTAGAGTTTCTTCCCAAATCACTTATCTCCTTTTTCTGTCTTCCTTTTGTACATCCTCTATAATAATATTCCTAATTCAATTTCTAATCTACTTACAAATAATAATTGAATATTGATTTCAAACTTATAAAATCATTATTACTAGTAATGAAAGCAAATTGATATATGACTCTTCCCTTAAGATTCCCACATGCATGCTTTATGTATGCACATACAACCGTATAACCACTTTTTTTTAATCCTCTCATGAATTCATGGACACTTATAGTGATTCCACACCTTTGCAATAATGACTGCTAATCATGCTGCAATAAACATTCAAGGGCAGCTGTGTGTTTGATGAAATGATTTTTTTTTTTAACCTTTGAGCAAATGCCTCATTGTGAGATTGCTGTATCAAATGGAAAGGAGACTTTTATTTCTTGGAGGACTCTCCATACTGTTTTCCATAGAAGTTGTACTAGTTTGCAGTCCCACCAACAGTGTATAAGCACTCCTTTTCTCTGCATCCACATCAGAGTCTTCTGTGTTTTGACTTTTTAACTATAGCTATTCTGACAGGAGTAAAGTGGTATCTCACAGTGGTTTTAACTTACATTTCCTTGATGATTAGTGATGTTGTACATTTTTTCATATGTCTTGTTGACCCTTTATCCATATTCTTTTGAAAAACTTTTGTCTTGTCTTTGTCCACTTTTGAATGGGCTTGTTAGTTTTCTTTTTGTTCATCTGTTTGAGTTCCTTATAGATTCTGGATATTAATCTTTGGATATGGAGCTTATATTTTCTACTAGTCTGTATATTGTCTATTTACTCTGTGGATTGTTTCCTTTGTGGTGCTAAAGCTTTTCAATTTTATTATCTCACTTATTTATTTTCTCTGTTGTTAATTTGCCTGTAAAGTCTGCATCGTAAATCCTTCCCCAGGACTATAACGAGAACAGTTTTTCCTATATTTTGTTCCAAAATTTTTATGGTTTCAATTCTTACTTTTAAGTTTTTAATCTATCTTGAATTAATTTTTTGAATATAGTGAGAAATAGGGATCCTGTTTCATTCTTCTCCACGTGGTTATCTAATTTTCCCAGCACTATTTATTAAACAGTCCAGGCACTTGCAAGTTTAGAGGTAAACCAGGATAAAATATCTGCATTAATTGAATTTATCTTTCAGTTACATAATATGGAAAAACATCTCCTAAGTAAAAAATAAACAAAATAAATTCAAGAATAAATTAATTCTATAAAGAAAATTTGATAGAATGTGTGATAACAATGAAATCTGATGGGCTATTTTTGATTACTTTGTGAAAGCTTCTCTGAAGAGGTGACATTTTAGCTGAGATGAATCACAAGAAGGTAGCCTTGTGAAGCACTCAGGAAGGTAGTTTTGTCATTATTGTTGTCGTTGTATTGTTTGATTTTGGATTTTTATCTCCTAAGCACAGGAGGTAGCTAGTGGCACAACTACAGATTTAAGTCAAGGTAGACATAAACATCTCAAGAAATTAGACCAATGTGGCTACATATCAGATTTAAAAAGATTTAGAAAAACAAACATTTTTTAAGGCCTGTTACCTCTTACTTAAATGTGAGGCAGAATTCGAAAAATAAAATGAAATGTTATGTTCTGTATACAGATTTAAAAACTAGAAGGAGGGATACCAGTATTGCTGGCTTGGGTAGAGTTGTAGCAATAAACATGGAAAGAAGTGAACGGATTTGGATGAAGTCAGAACCAACAGGTGGTATTGAAATATCAAATGTAAGAAGAAAGAAAATGAGAATTCAGTTCTGACAGAAGTCAATTGTGTTACCTAAAGTACTAAATGTCACATGTTGAGACTGAGAAGACTCCAGAAGAGTAATTTTAATAGAAAACTCCAAAGTGCATCTTCTGAATTTATTTTCAGTGGGTTGCTTAAAAAAGAAAGAATAGCACATAAGATGTCCAAGTATTGGGCAATGAGTAAGAGCTGTTCAGGGCCATATAAAACAAAGGAAGTAGTGATCAGCCTGATCAAATGCCACTGCTGAGAGGTCAAGGAAGATAAGAACAAAAAGTTCATCTCTGTTTTAAGCAGCTTGAACATCATCCCTGACTTGAATAAGTAGTCTTGGCTGCATTATAGAAGTAGAACTAAAGTCTGATAAGAATTTTTCAAAAAGGAAGATGAAAAAAAACAGTACTGTATTTTATCATTCTCTCTAACAAAGAAAGACAGAAACAGAGAGAGTATACAGATAAATGAGTCAACAGATGAAACTTCATTTAAGTTGAAGAAATTATTTTTTAAAATGAAGACACTAGAGAATAACTATATTCAAAAGAGAATTATTCTATATAAATCATTTGAAACTAAAGATGATTAAAGAGAGAAAAGGAAAGTAGAATAATTATGATGGCAAAATAAAGTTGTATAATTTTGCCAAATGCAGAGAATTGATTTTATTTTTAAAATGCTTATTTGCTTTGAGAAGCTAACTTTTATTTTCAGAATGAGTGAAAAAAATAACTAATAAAATACTATTTATTGAATTATTTAAAATATCAAAACATAGATAATGTAATAGTGATTATATCATAAAATAGTTCATCCTAACTAATAGTTCATCAAATTATACAAATATTATAGGAATACTTTTGAATAATATTCAATACAAAATGAAGTAATAAATTATATGATGAACTGAAATTAATACTGAAAATTATTCTAATTATTAATATACTTATTTAAATGTTAATATATATTTTATATAGTGTGTACATGTAAATACATGTACATATAAATACATATTAGTATATATGTGTATATGAATTTTTAAATATAGTTCAGTGTATATTTCTTATATTAAATTTTTATATCATGTATCTTGTACATATATTTTAAAAGGCTTTCACAAATAGGTAAGCAAATTTTTACATTGAAAGCATTACACATAAATGAATATTGAGAAATGTTTTATGAAACACCTGATCATTGCATCATTAAGTAGTGATGTTTATCAAAATCTTGAGAGCCCTGTCCTGAAGTATTTCCCCAATATTTCCTTTCAGTAGTTCTATGGTTTTACTTCTGAGATTTAAATCTTTAATCCATTTGTATCTGACTTTTGGGTTTAGCAAGTGATAAGCATCTAGTGTCATGCTTCTACATTCAGATATCAAATTTTCCAGAACTATTTATTAAAAAGTCTGTGCTTTCTCCAATTCATGTTTTTGGCAATTTTGTCAAAGGCAAGTTCACTACAAATATGTGAGTTTATTTATAGGTTTTTTACTCTGTTACACTGGAATATGTGTCTGGTTTTATGCTCGTACCATAGTGTTTTGTTTGTTACTGCTTTGTTGCATAATTTGAAGTCAGGTAATGTAATTTTTGTCAGGATCGCTTTGGCTATTTTAGGTTTTTTGTGGTTTATTACAAATATTAATAATTATTTTCTGTTTCTACAAAGAATGTTATTGGTATTTTGATGGATATGGCATTGAATTTGCAGGTTGCTTTGGGTAGAATGAACACTTTAACAATATTGATTCTTCAAATCCATAAACATGGAATATTTTTCTATTTTTTATGTCCTGTTCAATTTCCTTCCTCAGTATTTTATTTGAATTACAGAGATCTTTCAAACTTCCTTGATTAAGTTAATTCCTAGGAATTTTATTTTATTTATAGGTACTGTAATGGAATTACTTTCTTATTTATCTCTGAGATTATTTACAGTTAGAATAGAGAAATGCTACTAATTCTGGGATATAGCAATTTAAAAAGTTTCATTATTTTTGCATGTTGTTATTGTATCTTACAACTTTACTGAATTTGTTTATAAATTCTAATGTGTTTTTGTAGCTTTTTAATATTCCTCTAAATATAAATCACATAATTTACGAACAAAGATAATTCCAATTTGAATGTACATTAGTTCTTTAAGTTTTACATTACTCTAGCTAGACCTTCCAGTTGTATTTGGAATAAAAGTGGTGAGAGTGAACATCCTTTTCTTATACCAGATCTTAAAAGAAAGACTTCCAGCTTCTACCCAACCAGTATGACACCAGCTGTGAGTCTATCATATGTGGTATTTGTTAGATCTATGTGAGTTCTTTCTGTACCAAGTTTTAAGCATCAGAAGCCAAAACAAAATTGGACAAATGGAATCACATTGAGCAGAAAAACTTCCACACAGAAAGGAAACAATCAGCAAAGTAAAGCGACAACCAAAGGAATATGAAAAAAATATATTTCAAGCCACACATCAGGCAAGGAATTAATAAATAGAATATATAAGGAGCTCCACCAACTCAATAGAAAAAAATTATATAAAATATTATTAAAAATTGGGTGAAGGAGCTAAGTAGGCATTTCTCAAAAGAAGACACAGAAGTGGCCATTAAGTATCTGAAAAAATGCTCAGTATCATTAATCATTAGAGAAATGCAAAATCAAATAAAAAAAGATATCATCATACCCAGGTGAAAATGGCCTTTATCACTTTTATCACAAAAATGAGTATGTGGAGAAACTGGGATCCTCATACACTGTTAGTGAGGATGTAAATTAGTGCTTCCTCTAGAGAGTACAATACTGTGTTCTTCAAGTGGATCTATCATATGATACATCAATCCCACTATATGTATAAAATCTATAAAAAGAGTGGGTGACACCTGTGGCTCAAAGGAGTAGGGTGCTGGCCCCATATGCCGAAGTGGTGGATTCAAACCCACCCCTGCCCGCCCCACCAAAAAAAAAAAAAAAAAAAAACTGAAAAAAAAAAGAAAAAATATAGAAAAAGAGATTTCAGTATATTGAAAAGATCACTGCACTCCCACGTTTACTTCTGTGCTATTCAAAATATAGAATCACTTCTGCACTATAGCCAAAATATAGAATTAACCTAAGTGTCCCTCAGTGGATAAAGAAAATGTGGTACACACACAGTGGAATAGTATACACATGCTGAAAATAATGAGATCCTGTCATTGCAACAACATGTGTGGAACTGGATAGCATTATGATAAGTGAGATAAGTCAAGCATAGAAGGACAAATCTTACATATTTTCACCAAAAATATTGGAGCTAAATATTAGAACATTTGTTCTCATGGAGACAGAGAATAGAATGATGGCTACCAGAGACTGGGAGGAGTTCGGTGGAGAATGGGGGGGATAAAGCAGGGAACGTTAATGGGTGGAAAAGTATAGTTAGATAAATAGAATTAAGAATATTTAATAGCACAAAGAGACTGTAATCAACTATGAATTATGGTATACTTCAAAATAAGTCAAAGAGTGGAATTGGAATGTACCCAACACAAAGAAATGAAAAATGCCTGAGGTGGTGGACACCTCATTACACTGATTTAATTAATACACATAGGACGGATGTACAAAACATGATATGTACCTTATAACTTTAAAGCTAATTAAAAATTTAAAAATTTAAAAAGAAGAAAATTGGAATCTGGCATACCCTAGAGGATCATGAAATTTTTTTTGTGGTGAAATGTAGTGGTACCATGAATGGGACTCTGGAACAGAAAAGAAGATGGTAAAAAGATTTTTAAAAACTGTATCATTATGAGTTAAGTTAACAATAACATGCCAATATTGGCTCATTAATTGTGGCAATGTATCATGTTAATGTAAGATGTTAGAAATAGAAGACTCTAGATATGGAACATATGAGAACTCTATACTATCTTTACAATATTTTTGTAAATATAAAACTGTTCTTAAAAAAAAAAACTGTGACATCAATATAATCCCTAGAAACATATAGAGATACCAAGGACAAGTATATGCACTCAATAACATAATATTGCTTTTTACATTTTCCAAAATATTTATAACAAGGAAATACATACTGTGAATGTGACAGTTTCTTTAAAAACATAAACATCTGTTTGAATATGGTGAGATGAGCACACATGATTTCTTTTCCCTTCTGAAAAGCTGTAGAAATGAGAGTATAGAATTAGAAATGCAAATGTATTCACTAAATACTACTGGGGGAAGGAAGAATTCTCTGTGAACTAAGTATTGTAATGAAACTTCCAGAAGAATAAAGACAGTGGGAATCATTCTGATATTCTAAACAGATACTTCAGATTTGAAAGGGCCACAGTTCAGAAACATATAGATAAGTTTTTTAGAGTGAATCATGATTTATTGCAGAGTCCTTACTGCTTAGTTGCTGACAGTGTCAAAAAGAAAGTAGGATTGGAAAACAAAGTGGAAAAAAGAAAGTCTTGAAAATGTCTGTACTATTAGGATATCCTCAACATCATTGTTTTCTTCTCTACTTGTCCAGTGACATATTTTCCTAATCTGAAGACAGACAAAATCTTTTACATAATCTTTCTTAGGAAGTTAGAGCTGCCAGGTGAAAGTTTGTAATATGAGACGAAGACCCTCTGTGTTTGGCTTTTGATGGTTTGGGATGGAGATGTGAAAGAAGTACTCAGCCTCCTTAATTCTCATCTATTCATCAGAAATCTAAGATTTCCAATCAAAATATAATAACTGTATACAAAGAAACTACAATAAGTACTCATTTGAACAATAGGCTATTACCAGCAGTGAAGACCCATCTATAAAAATCCACTTCTGATTTTATTGATGAATAACAGGAATGAAACTAAGAAGAAACAAAATAGTTGTAGGATCTAAAGAAAAGTTTTGGTACATATTGACTTTGAAAAACAGGAACTGAATAAAAATAATGAGTTCATAAAATACATAAAGATATTGTTGAAATAAAAATTTAAAAACCCTAAGAGAGTACATGGCTGTGATTTAATTAAAAACATTTACCATGATAATTTTTTTTGGCCAGGGCCAGGTTTGGCCCTGTCATGTCCAGTATGTAGGGCTGGCACCTTACTCCTTTGAGCCACAGGCACTGCCCATCATAATAATTTTTTTTTTAAAAAAAGAAAAAATAAAAATTGGGAGCAATGTTCTTGGCCAAGTAGATAACTCCAAAAAGATCCATAATCTATATACACAAAACAGTAGTAATAAAGTAAAAATAGAGAGAAAATGCATGGTACAAAAATACAGTAGAAACTCCCTAAGCTGTTCATTCAAGGAACTATAACAAACAGGTCAACATAAGGAGGTGGCCATCTTTAGGAATTAGGTCTACTGTACTGGCATGTACATGTGATGCATGTCCGGTCTATACAAGCCCACTTAAGGAGGTGTTTAATGCAGGGAGGTGGTCAAATATAGAAGTTCTACTATAATTAAAAATTTGATAAAATTTTACCATAGATTAAGAGAAAGTCAGTTATGTGATGGATAGTATGGATATTATGTTCTAATAGGACATTTGCATGAAGTTTCTAAACATGGGTACTAAGGAGAAAATCTTGAAAATTAACCTGAAAAAGCACACAGATCATGTTAACATTAGATATCTCATAAGAAGTGCCCAAATTAAACCAAGCAAAGTTTTCTATGATCAAAGACAAAATGGTTTTGATCCTAAAAAAGTATCATTAAAGCATGAAAATGAGGTGGGAACCATTTAAAGTGAGACAAGGACTCAACACTTTTCTTACATGTATGTTACAAAAGAATTCATTTAGGATAGATCCTAACAAAATGGAAAAATAAAATCCTCCCTCAAACAAAAAAGAAGAAAAAAGAAAGATAAGAACTAGTTGATTAATCTAATAAGATATTGTAAAGAAAAGGTGTTCTATAGGACTAGTACACAGAGTTCAAAAAATACAGCTTCTGTAAGCTAGGAAAAAAATGTAACAAAAGCAAAATGGATTTTTGGTAATAAATATCACAAATAGAAGTTGGATAATCTGACTCCCAATTGAGTGTTAAAGCATATGCTGAGGCTGCCCAAACAACGTATACACATGTAAAGAAAGGAAAAAACTATATTAAATTTTAATACTCAAGTCACATTTGCTTTCTGCAGTTATGAAAGGTCCTCAAGATCACTTATATTCATTTTTTGTTATTGGTATATATTGAGAACTACAATTTATGGCAGTTTTTTTTCCTTTCTTAAGATGTGTACAAATTTTTTCAGCACTCTCTGCATATACTCATACCTTCTTGATCCATGTTTAAATGCAGAGGCAACTCCCTACATTGCCCAGCTCCTTAAGTTGACTGAATTTTCACATACCAAGTTCCCTATGTTGCCCACCTCCACATGCTGACTAATTTGTTACAGTTCCTTGTGTAGTCAACTTACAGGGGTCCTGCGTATATCCTTCTAGTCTTCTGTGACAAATATATACAAAGCTATGTAATTATCAGCCAATTTGTTTGCAATTTTTAAAATATGAAATTATTATCAATTATTCACCTCAAAACATTGAAATAATATAAAATTTCAGTAAAGAAAATAATTGATATAGATTGACTTTAATTATATAAGATTAACTACATATTGAGTAGTATTTTGACGTGGCTGGTGAAAGACAGGGTGGGAATAAAATTAAGGAGGTGCTAAATTTCTTATGAATTAAGGAACAAAGGATAAATTATTATTTTTTAAAATTCAAAAAACCACAGACTATGATATTTTGTTTTAGTTAGTTTTGAATGTCCATTGGTTTCCAAAAAGTAAGAACCCTTTGAGCAATTAACCATGGAAACATGAGGTGAAAATTCCTCAGTGATGGTTAATGATTAAAATAAATATTTTATATTAAAATAGACATATCCAAAACTAAATTCTCCATTTTTATCGGTATCAAATACAGTGAATATTTAAATCCCAAACAATTTCATTGTTTTAGAAGATGACCCTAGATCTACATCTATACCAGTTCTCTGAAAAGCATTAATCTAGCTTCTTTCCAATCAAATGATTCAAATATTACCATAAAGGAGAACTAATAGTTTGCAATAGTGTTATAGCAGCACCTTAATGATTTTGTGTAATGATATGACCACAGTCAGTCCTCTGTATTTGTGGGGGATTCTTTCCACAACCTCCAGCAGATGCCAAAATTCATGGATATAACCAATACATAGTCTGTATACATTAAGTCATTTCTGGATTACTTATAATGGGTAATTCAATGTAAATAATATGTAAATAGTTGCTGTACTATATTGTTTAGGAAATAATGACAATAAAGGTAGTCTACATACACTTTCAATACAGATAGAAATTTTTTTTTCAAACTCAGTTGATTCCACATCAAAAAATCCCTGGATGCCCACGATTGACTATATGTTCATTTATAAAAATAACCAAGATATTTACCAAAAATTGTAAATATGTATGTATATAATAAAGTATAATACATATGACTATAATATATACAGAGGGTGCCAAATAATGTGTTCTTACTTTAAGAAAGAAAAACCTTATTAAAATTATAACTATATATATACAATAGCAATAATACATATCAATAACAAAAGATGAATACAAGTTACACTGAGAAAGTCTTGTAACTGAAGAAGTCAAAGGTGGCTTGAGAATGGCAAAGCCTTGGATAATATAGACTCTGTTTATCTAAGAATCCATATATAATATAATCTCTGTATGTGGACCACCCAAGGGACTGTAACAAACTGATCACCATACGGAGGTGGTCATAATAAGGAGCTAGGCCTATGCTGTACAGATACATACATGTGGTGCATGTCTGCTCTGTGAAAATTAGGTCAATTTAAGGAGGCAGTTGATGTAGGGAGGTGGTCAAGTAAGGAGGTTCTACTGTATAATGCTATACTATTGGGGAGTGTAATTACTCTATTTATGATCATAACATCTGCAACCATATCTCTGAATCAAGTTATATAACAAAAAGTAATTTTAGTATAGCATTATTTAAAGAATTCACATACATGAGAGGGGGTATGAAAAGTTCCTTTGCTAGATATCCAATAGAGATTCCCTTGAAAATAAATGTGAAAGATTAGGAAACGTAGGTCTATACTCTCATCTTTCTATATTCTAACTATAAAACACCAAACTAAAACTGTTTAAAGGACTGAAAGTCCTAATTACCACTTTGAACTATCAAGTGAACTTAAATTTTAGCTCTCTGAAAACCCAAAGTGACAGTGTGTTAGGCATTTTTCCAGAAAATCTAATCTATTTGTGTATATATCTCACTTAAAAAGCTGTTCTCCTTTAAGGTTATGCTAGGAAAATATTTTTCTCTGGACTTAGTCACGTTTTCACAGTAGCAAAGTAAAATGATAACCCATTTAACACTTTCCTTAATTATGTTTACAAATACTATATAATAAGAACTCATTTTTATATGTGAAATAAAGACATCATTTCTAAAAATTATTTGAAAAGTTATTTTCAAGAGAAATGAAGTGTTTTGAGAAACTTGTTTTCTTGCTTTATGGTCTCTGTTATCAATCCTGATACAAATGTTTATATTCAAAGTGCTTATGTAACATAAAATGTCTAGATAGCACCATCTTTATGAAACTCTTGCTAACAGAAATTTAGCAACATGTGCTTTGGATGTTGAGACCAATAATACCACGTACAAGTGGCATGGAGGGGTAGTGAACAGATTTATTTACTCACATTATGAGGTTTTCTGGAGAGAATGAGAAAGGTTCCAAGCAGATCTGATAGTGGCTTAAGAAAGCACAGAAAAGAGACTGACGTGGTGGCCGAGGGACCAGGATGAGTGGGCGTGGGCAGGTGGGGACGGTGGTGCATAAATCAGAAGAGGGACAATGTAGACTTTCTTTTCTGCTTGCTTTGCTTTGGATCCGAAAAAGAGCAGGGAGGAAGGTTGAGGCTTAAAAACTACCAGCCTTCAAACATCAAAAATGTAAAAAGACATGAGGTCATTAGGTTAAGTGGAATAAACTAGACACAGAAAGAAAATAATGCATGTTCTCATCATTATTGGTGGGCGAAGAGAGTAGATATCATGAAGATAGAGAGAAGACTGATGATTACTAGAGGCCAGAAAGAGTAGGAGGAAGGAGGGATTGAGAGAGGTTTATCAATGGGTACAAAAATTCAGCTAGATATATTTTCCATCTTCAAAAATCAGGAATTTGATTTTAAGATATTAATGTTATTTGGATTTTAGCGTGATTTTGCAATTTACTTATTTTCTGTTTTAGATGGCAAGTCTCGATTTTAGATAGTTGATCATATGCACCTCTGTCAAGAGCCTCTGAGGGAAGATTTTTTCCAAATTGGTAGCATTCCTCCCAGAAAATAATTTTAAGGAACATTATGTAAGCGAAGGAAGCAAAACCTTTATTGACAAGTACAGCTTTGAGTACAGGTTTGAAAAGTACAGCCTCCCTGAGAGGCATGGACTTAGATCTTCTATATTCTTTCTAAATGAAGGAAAGAGCACTCAAGACCAATGGTTGGCTTTAATATACTAAAATTTGGGGTAGTAATTCCTTGAATTAGCTTTCCTCTCACTTTAATACTTTATATGGTTATTTCAGAACTGTTATGGTGATTTCAAGGGTGGAGAAATTTTACAGTGACAATGTAAATGATACCATAACTAGCCAAAAATTTATGTGAATGGCAGAGACAACTGGCAAGTAGGTCAGGGCTGGTTTTTATCAGTCCCTCTAGTTAATGTCTGCTTAAGAGTTGTTTATTTGGTTTCAGCCCTTTCTCCTAGTCTCCTCTAACACTTGGCTGTTGTTCCAAAAATTTATTTTGGGGTTATTAGCAGACCTAATAAGCACTATTTTATATACATTTTGATAAGAAAAGTTCATAATGGAATTGATTAAAACTAATGATATCTGTTTCCCTACTCCACCAATAATAGGCTACATCAGAAAATGCTAGTAGTTATGGCCAGGAAGTTTAAATATTTATCTTAGGACCCGGATAGAGATTTCCAATATGTTAAGGAAAACTTGAGTCCTAGCTTAGTCGATGACATATTTCAACCCTGTGACTGTTATCCTACATCTGTGGGCAAAAGTTCCAAGCATAGAAATTTGGGGCTATGTCTTTTTAAAAGTGTTCTGTCATGTTTTCCTGATACTGAGTCTGCTAAGAAAGTTTAGAGTCAACAACATTCAATCCTATAGTAATAACTTAAAAGTTGGAGCACATTATAAATATAAGATGCAAATGCATACAAAAACCTTACTTGTTAATCATTTAGCAATCTTTGCCATTTTGTGGTTCTCTATTCATAACGTAAATGATAAGTCAGCTTGATAGACTTAAGTGTTCTTAATAGCATGTCGTTTAAGAAGTGAAAGGTGGATAAGGACTGTGCCGAACTACTTATTCTGATACAGATAGGGTGGTGCCCAAGCAGCACAGCCGGAGCTGGGAAGGACCTGCAGTCTGGTCCTGGGCATGTTGGTGCATGGCAGAGGGCAAAGGAACCAGCAGGTTGAAGCATGCAGAGTCTGCAAGAGGCCCCAGTGCCTGGAGGGGGCAGACAACCCCTTGGGGTTGCCAGCTTCAGGTTGCCAGCTCAGGGAGCATCAAGATGTCTCCCCCTATTTGTCTCCCTCCCCTTGCACTTGTAGCTGAACAAGGAGTCCCCCATTTCCCTGGCCTGGTCAATTTCATGTAAGTATCCTAGGCCTGGGAATGGAAGATAGCATATCCATTCATTTGTTAGGTTATATATGTCCCTAAGACCCAGGAGGAGATTTCTTCTGACTTGAGTTTTTCCCTCTGCCAGAAGCTCTGGTGCTTTCTCTGTATTCTTTTCTGTAAAATAAATCCTATCTTACCACTCATCTGTGGTCCCTAGATTCATTCTTCCAATTCCAGAGACCAAGGACCTACTGAAGAAGAAATTCTGGTAACATATTTATCACAGGAACTAAACCTGAATATAATAACCCCAATTAGATTGCTAATTCCATCTCTAGTGCTCCCATTCTTTCTCTGAACATGGAAAGACTCTTTTTATAGGAGCAATCTCAGATAAGTTGTTTATATCTATGCTCCAGCCCTTTATTCGGGCTGACAATCAGAACTCTATAAGGGAGACCTAGAAATGCCAAATGGCCACAGGAGTGGCTGCCTCTCAGGTGACTGCTGTGTCCCAGTCTGATGAGATTACTCTCCATTTAGAGCTGGGTCATTAGAAACAGCCTCAAGGAACCAGATAGCGACAAATTGTCTTCATTAGAAATTATCCTCAACTCTGGGTGAAAATACTAGTTTACATTAAATTCATCACATTAGCTGTAATCTATTTTTTAATGTCACTAAAGACATTGGTGTTTCCTAAGGCAGAAACTTGCTAAATAGAAAGATAGTTACAGACCTCCTTTAGTTCTCGGCTCTTTTCACAGTAGTTGTAAGAAAAACTCAGCTCTATTTTGTTTTGCTTTGCTTTCTAAGAAAAATTGTCATCTTTTCTGGAGCCTGCTCTACTAGAATCAGAAGTCACTTCCAGCTTCTTTTTAGTAGAATGTTCCAGCCTAATAATGTATTTTGTTTTGACTCCGATTCCTTCAGGTTCTTGCAGACTCTTGTTACTTTTAAAGATGACAATCTAAGTTTTGTTTTGGGACAGGTTATTTCCAGATGTTTGCTTGGTGTTTAATGGAAGGGCTCACGAGGGTCAGACATCTGTGTGGCAACAGAAAGGTACCGTGTGTCCAAACTAATTAGAAGAATTCTTTCTGTTCTAAGAGTTTGATAGGCTTGATTGTTTATTCTGTATGAGAAAGAAAGAACTATAACAGATCAGGAGTGGATAACTATTTTCTCATTTATACAGAAAAATAGGAAATGATTGGGACAGTGCCTAAAGCACCCCCAAAGTCATTTTTTAGGTAGGACAAACACAATATAAGTTTTCTTTTATGAAGGCACACAATAGTTTCAGATAAAAATTTGAGTCGTTAATTAAGCAGGCATTGGATTAGAGTGGTTAAAAAGAGAGTTTTGGAAAATACACAAACTAAATTACATAAAGTTTCAAGTCAAATTCAAATTTTTAGCAAATATCTAGAACAATAAATCAAATATTAGTTGTATTAGATACTTGTTCTAGTAATTAAGTCATTTAAACTCTTAAAATATTTTTAATATTTATAACATATAGTTAAACCTAACAAAATAATTGCAGATGCTTAAGTCAACTCTTTTAATAAATTGATCACAAGTTGTTGACTTTTATTCAGAATGCTGATAGATTTTAGGTATATAAAGACGTGCTGTGAAATTTATTCAACTGTTCAAGGGGAACTCAAAATTAGATGTATATTTGACCTACAGTATATCCTGTTTACATTATACTACTTAGAACACCCTAAACTAGTTTCTATTTTACTTTGTTCAAATTATTTAAAAACTGAATTCAACTAACTAAATGCATGAGACCTTTGATATATAAGATTTTAAATATGAAGCTGCCAAAAAATTATAATTTATAAGATGTTGATATTAATGTTCTTACCTATATTCTTCTGTTTATATATGAAATATATGAACTGGCACTCTCTTAAGCCTTTTTCAGATTTCAGGTGGTAAAGCTAATTATATGTCTATTATTTAGTCTTGCCAAGTACTAATTAATTGAGAATAGAGTATAATCATGACTTCAAATTGTTGATGGAGCTATTCGGTGTTTTAATCTGGATTTTTTCAATAGAAGGTGCCATTTACAATGAATCCTCAAAGACTTTAGCTGGATGTCTTACCTCTACCTTTATTTTCTTCTTCTCTTTTCTTAAATTAAATCACAACTGTGTACATGAGTACATTTATGGGGTACAATGTGCTGTTTTTGTATACAAGTTGGAATGCTTACATCAAACTGAGGAGTAAGTAAATCACATAACACTGAAGAGCTGACCCATCCAGGTTTCGGGAATTACCAACACCAATGAACCAATATTTGGTATACATATACAGTAATTAAATGGCTTTTAAAAGGGTCTTTAAAATAAATTTCTAAACATACTCTGTCAACAGAAAGTTCTTGTAACTCCCCATTCACATGTTGTTAAAGAAATATTTTTGTTCACACCATTGAATGTCAGAGAGAGAGTCAGAGAGAGAAGAGAGATGACTTTTGCCTAAAAACTCAAGGACCACATAATTGGTAATACTAAAACTCTACAGATCTTTGAGTAGCTAGATAGCAACTATTAAGAGGTACATAGTTCTGTAAAGATCCATTTATCCTTTTTGTGAACTGCAAGGGTACATAATTTAAGAGGATGAGAAGTAACAAAAAGAGATCACATTCTATATCACAATATTAATCTTGCCACTGCAAATGTGGCCTGCAGACTAGGCATATGGGTATCAGTTGGAAGCAGGTTTAGAAAAGCAGACCATTAGGCCACCTCCTAGGGCCCCCTCCAAGCAGACCATTAGGCCCCCTCCAGACAAAATCAGTCTGCTTTTTAATGAGATTTCCAGGGGGCTCGTATCAAAATTAAAGTTTCAGAAGCACTGAAATAAATCAGTAATTACCAGGAGATATGACTAAAAAAAACTTTGTCTCAGCTCTCTATGAGTTTATCTGTACTTGTCCCAAAGTATTAGTTTTGTTAAGAGGTATATGTTAACAACAAAACTAATTTATTAATACACTCATGTTTCATCACAAGTGATAACATCATCTTACCTCTCCTAAAAGTCTTGGCAAAGTTTGACACTTCATTGCTTTTGTTCAACACTGTGCTCTTTTAGGACCATTTTTGTACATTTTTGTACCTTCCTCTCGCCAAGGTTTTTAGTTAAGAGTTTTCCAACTGTTTCCCCATTGGTGTTTACTTAGTCTACTATGTTTCCTATTGTCAATGATTTTCATTCACAATTTGATGAATTTTTGTAATGTTTTCATCTGTTCTGCTCATTACTGGCTGCCCTGACCTTTCTTCATCAGAGATGCTTACTATCCCCTCAGGAAAACATTTAATACATTTGTACACTGCCATTTATGTCATGGTGTTATCTCCATAAACTTGGACTAACATGTTCCTGATTTCACTTCAACTCTTGCCCAGTTTAACAAGAAATTTAATGTTTGTTCATTGCTCCAATTTAGTCTCTGACATTCTCATGACAGCACAACAAAATGTGTAACACTAGTGAGCACCATTTGGCAAGACACCACCACACATCCCCATAAACACAGCTGTGGGACACTGATCTGCCAAGGTTATGAGACCTTAGCAAGATGTTTGTGTAATGCTGCCAATGTAAGCACATGGTGGTGAGTTTGCTAACTTAATTGCCATACAATAAAGTGAGCTAGAGAAAAACGTCAGTAAGAAAATCATAAGGAAGATAAAAATATCTTTATTATTCACTAAGAGAAATTAGATCATCATAAAGATCTCTATCCTCATTATATTCACTTTGACGCGGCAGAAGGGAGGAGTTTGGTGTCTCCAGGATGGCAAAGGCAGAAGAGGAGGGAATGGAAAGGGAAGCATGAGAGGTAAACACACTAGGTGTAACTTTACAGAAATATATCATAAGTTATAACTTTCTAATTTTTGATTTGTCTAAAAATATTTCTACCTGGTTAAATTTTTTCTTCTATCATTCACTCATGTTTTAATGTCAATAATATATGGACCCATGCCATAAGAGATGTCAAAGATAGTCTTTCTTTCTTTTCTTTTTTTAAAGACAGAGTCTCACTCTGTTGCCCAGACTAGAGTGACATGGCATCAGCCTCATTCACAGTAACTTTTAACACCTAGGTTCAGGTGATCCTCCTGCCTCACCCTCTCAAGTAGCTGAGACTACAGGCACCCACCACGACACCCAGCTAATTTCCTGTTGTTTTGGTGGAGAGGCAGAGTCTCACTGTTGCTCAGACTACTCTCCAACTCTTGAGCTCAAGAGAGCGTCCTGGCCTGGCCTCCCAGAGTGCTAGGATACAGGTGTATCCACTACATGGAGCCTCAAAAGCAGTCTTGATATTTGGACCTATTCTACTATATTGTATAATTCCAATTTATTTTCAGACACTGTTTCTTCTATGTCCTCTTATCATCTGGCACTTGTTTGGAAGCCCACGTTTTCATGAAGTTGTCTTCTGTTAATTCCTCTCACCTAGTATCTATTAACTCTTGAATTTCTCCAAGATCTTTATGTTGAAACCCTTGATGTCTACCTCATTCACCTTCTCTGCCATACCAATAGTATTTTTTTGTGATTTCCTTGAATTGCTCTGTCACAAATGCTGTGAAGTCATGTCTAGCATTTGGACATAGGTTTTTTTGTTTTTTTTTTTTTAATAATTTATTGCCATTCTTTATGTTTACCTGGATGGAGTTGAAACAAATTCTGCTTAAAGTATCACAAGAATGGGAAAATAAATATCCAATGTATCCAAGGCTAATATGAACCAATATATAAATGATTACATACTCACATGAACAACAAAACACAAATATAGTCTAGCATGGGGACGGGGGGAGAAGAGAGAGTGAGTGGAAGGACAAGGGAGGGCATTTGATAGAATGAAGGGAGGGCATTGGACAGGATCTCATCTAATGGGCACCATGTGTGGGTGGATACCATGCCCTCTGGGGAAGGAGTTATTTTACAAAAGGAACTTTACCTTGGAAGTGAGAACAATGTAATCTAAATATGTATGCCCTCATATTAATTTGAAACAAAAAATAAAATGAAATAAAAATAAAAAATTTATTATTTAAGGTTTGATAGCTTCCATGCCTTTTTCTATAACAACATAGCATCTTCAATGTAATTTTTCCAGATTTTAATGATTTCTTTGTTTTCTTGCTCTACCATGTTCTCTTTTACAGCATTGACAGTCTCTCCTTTGAATACCATATGCTATCAGATTCAAAGATTTTATGACTTCATGATGTAGAGGCTGAATTAGAAATGCATCTGTGGGCAAATAAATTACTCTGATGTCTCTAATGTTGAACTTAGGAGATTCTGTGTGGTAAAGGCATTGTACAATATGAAAAGAACTTTAAAAGGCAGTCTTGACTTCAGGAACAAAACATTGATGGACTCAATTCAGAAAAAAATTTCTCCTTACCTGTGTCATCTTGTTGTACAACCAAAAAACTGGTGCCTGGTGTTTATCTTTTCCTTCCTTGACTCAGTAGCAGCTTTAAAGATAAGCACAATCCTGATCAGAAACCTAACTCCATTTAGGAAAATTAGTAGAGTTAACCTATCTCTTCCTGCCATAAATTCTAGTGTTTATTCCTCTACCTGTAGCATTTTTTCTCCCAAGAATAGGGCACTTCCATCTGCATGAAATGCTGTTCAGACAGACATCTTTTCTCTTCAGTAATTTTCCTAATTGTGTATGCAAACTGGTCTGCTGTCTCCAGGTTAGAAGAAGCTGCTTCTCCTGTTAAATTTAAATTTATTTACCTTTTTGTTTACTATAAATGGCACTGTGTAATAGCCATCATTGTTTGTGTGCCACTTATCATAGACAAACTTCTATATTTAGTTACTATCACATATTATTTGCCAGCTTAGATTTGCTTTATTTCTTCACATTCAACTCATTATTTTCCTTTTTAAAAATGTGTATACATTTCATTATTCTCACTGTTCTTTATTCAACTCATTTCAATCAGACTTACCTCTCCATGATTCAACTAAAATACAGATTTTGTAAGCTTCATTAGAAATGGTATGATGCTAAATTCAAAAAAGCTTTGATTGTTTGTTTAGTCCTCATGTTACTATACTGTTTAGCAGCATTTGGTAGAATAGCTCACTCTTCTTTATTTTAGACATTCTCTTCTCTTGCCTCTCATTGTGTTAATCCTACTCAAAACATGATTACTTCTTCTTGCTCAATTTGCTGGTACCAAATCAAGTTTGTAAATTTTGTATTTTTGAGTTTCTCATAACTTGGTCCTTATCCAGACTTCTTATACTTTTTCTCTGCAATCACCTCCTGAATGACTTCATTCATAAATTTATGTTTTAATACCATGAATTTCTGTGCAGGTCATTCAAGAACATATCTATTACTTTGACCTCAATTCTTAGATATATACTCTCTATATAGAATTTCTTTCTTGACATACCTAAAAGAATAGCTAATATTCAAAATTCATGTGATTAACATATATGTATTTTCTGTTAACTAGCTATCTTTCCCTCAGAATTTTCCATATTAGTAAATGGTGGTAGGTTTCATTCAGTGGCCCCAACCAGTAGTTTAAATAACTATTATCTAAGCTACCCTGCAACCAAGAACTCACAACTCTGTGCTGAAAATATATCTGAACTACATTCACTCATTTTAATTTCTAGTGAAACCCCTTACTTTAAATCACTACCACAACTATTATATTTGGCATCTACTCCTTTTTCTATAGAGCAATCAGAATGAGTCTTGTGAAATAAAATATATCGTATTATCCTCAGCTTCAAATCTTCAGTGTGTTCCCTATGAACACAGACAAGCATTGTCAAATGAGTCTCTATAATGGCCATAAATGTTCACCATATGACCTCTGTCTACCACTCAACAGCAAAGTAGAGGAGAATTTCTACTCTCTGGTTGGCTCATTATGATTTAGTTATGATTCTGTTATCCATCTCAGTTCCTCAAACATATCCATGCATGTTTATTCATGGCCTTCAAATAGCTTGTCTAAATAGTTCCCAAAATTTTTTACTGCTAAGCATTTAGGATAAGAGAAAGATAATTAGTAAGATTCTAATCAGTAATAGTAAGATCATCATAATTATACAATGTGCTTCCTAACTAACCTCATTTCTTAAGAAATAATGTTAAAATTTTCAGCCTGCTTGGGGGTAGGAGGGTGAAGAACTTTCCTTACATAGTTCAAATAATTGAAAATAATTGAAAATCTCTTGGTTTAGTGTATTCAAAAGAGTAGAACCGTATTTTGAAGATATGTAGATATATAAGCAGCACAGAAGACTGAAGGGCAGGTGGAACAGTTGGAACTGACAAGGGACTGGAGGGAGCAATTGGTAATCTGGTAGACAGGAAAGTGCATGCGTTCTCAATCAGTCTTCCTGGAAACATACACACTCTTCCTTCATTTTTCTTTATGCTTAGATCATTCTTTTAATGTATTATTTGACTTTTTCTGTTTTTATTTTCTTATATTTGAAAACAACTGCCTTTTGTTTATCAGATTGAACAAATCAATGATCAAATTGATTTCTAATTCTCACTTCCGAGTTTGGAGAAGGGAGTAACTCACTGCCCCGATATGGACCAATTACTCTTCCTGCTCTATCAGCCATGGGTCAATGGACATATAACATACAGAAGTTTCGAAAAAAAGTATACACATTTTAAGAAAGAAAAAACACTGTATTAAGATTGTAGTACTCAAGTCATGTTTGACTTCTGCATTTACAAGAGATACAAGATACAAAATGTTAGATAACTAATACAAAATGTTATCTTTATATATTGAATATTAAAATCTGAATACAGTTTTTCCTTTTTAAAAATGTGTAAACATTTTATAGTCACCCTCTATAAAAAACTAGCATTGAGCAAAACTTCTTCCCAAAGGGGTTCTTAATCATGTGTTGCTCAGAAATATCAACTAGAACTTATTAACCTCTTCAAATACACCTTTTACCTTTATATGTAAACATATTCTTCTTACTGCTATGATCAGATAATAAACTTTCTACTGCTGAAGACCACTTTTTGGAAAATAATACTCCTGATATTTTGCATTTAAGACTGTCAGTGTCAAAGTATTTGAGATCACCTGTACTTTAAAATGGAAGTGTGTTTCTAAAGATAGTATGCAGAGCAGAGTACAATTCTGTGTTATTCAGAGACTTATCCTGGTTTCTATAACTTATTTCTTCCTTTGTGTGTTTGTTCCATGTTAGGTTCTCAAAATAACCTATCTTGCATTTTCTCTGTGGTTATTTTTCTTGCCAGGTGTTTTATACCTGCCATATTCCAACTCTGCTTCTAAGGATCAAAATTTTTTTTTGAAGATTTTCTCATGTTCTCTAAGTGTTGCCCTGGTTTAACATTTTTCCGGTGTCCACAGACAGTTCATATACTTTTCTTGCTCTGTGGTAAAGATAAGAACTCTATCATATTCTGTACAAAGCAAAAATGCACACCTATCCATCCTGACATCTCTGCTTGGACTTTCCTCCTTTTTTTATGCCTATGAAAATCCTTCTTTAAAACTCAAGACCATTTTTTATGCCTATCTAAATCCTTACTTAAAACTCAAATTAAAAGTTACTACCTCAGCAACATCTTTTGAATCTCAATGCTAAAAATAGTGGCTACCTTTTTATAATCTCACAATTTTACACTGGACCTTTATCAAAACTTTTCTTCACAAATGGTCTGAAGTTTTAATTAAATATGTACTAGTCTTGTCCCTCTGAACAACTGTTTCCTTAAAAATAGAAACTTTTTCTTTTCTTATAACCAACACAGAAATTGCCATCAAGCAGGCAAGTAGCCAAGGATTGGTGAGTGAATGAGTTGCTTCATTCTTTTTGTCCCATACTTTAATAAAAATTACAAATAAAATGCATTATGAGACTTCACTCATGTAGACTTGGAAATATAGTAACAAAGAAGCTTATTAATATGAGATGAAAATTTCGTGTGTTTAAAAACTGAAATATTCTTAAAGAAAACATTTCATTTTTTTAGTGAAATGAGTACATGATAAAAAATATGGCTTATTTGATTGGCTTGATGCTTGGGAAAGAGTGGCCAAATAATAAATTTGGAAAAAACCAAGAAATCATAGGTTACAGAATAAAAACCATCGTGGTTTTAGAAGGAAAAGTTGTAAATAAAAATTCTAAGTTCTATCAATGACAAAATGACAGGTGTTGGAGACAGAAGACAGTACTAAAATGTAATATATTTAGAATTAATAAATACAGCTTTCATTTTCTGTGTATCTATATGAAGTCGGAAAATATAGCTTTATTAGTTATAATGTCATGATGGAAGATTTCATTTATATACATTTGTATATAGTCAGTCTGGATTTAATTTTGGATTGAGAGAGTAGTATTCAGTAACTATCAAATGGTGATTTGCAAGCTAATGGCCTTTCCTAACATCACCTGAGTATGTCTTAATCTCTTCTTAAACGTTCTCAGTGGGAGGTTTGGAGGAAAATATTAATGAGAGAAATAATAATGGTAAAAATCAGTTGAAAGACTATCGTTTTTGAAAAAGGATGTATAGTCAATAAGTGTAAATTATCTCATTAATCTTATATGATATCATTGAAAAATTTGTATTATTATCTCCGTTATTTTACAGAAGGAATAGCTTAAATTTTAAAAGTAAATTGTCAAATATTATATCAAAAGTAAGCTAAAAGGCTAAGATTTAGTTTTGTATTTTTGTATGACTGAGAAACCAATGATTTCATCCATTATGCCACTAAATGTTATCTTAATGAAAATAAAATCAAATAAGAAGCTTTTTTCATTTTTGCTGTTTTTCCACAATTGCTAATAATCAAATACTTGTCAATGCTATTTGTACTAATTTGTTTTCTCATTAACTTTAGGAATAAAATAGAAAATTATGACAGAGCATCCATTTTATATATGAATCTCTCCCAAATACTTTCCCAAAACAAAGGGACTTGCTGTTATTTGTTTATTTGTTTTTTAAATGATGGAATGAACATTATTTATGGTAAAGTATTTTATCAACTTAGGTAAGTTTAAACTGTGCTTCTCAGAATATCCTTTCTAGTGGAGTCAAAAGTAGGTCTAGACTGTGTGTGAAGTTTAGAAGATATAAGAGAATTAGTAGCTTTAATCTTGTTCTGTTTGTCAGTTTTGAGCAGGACATGAGATGTTGTTAACTTTTATGCTTACACAGTTAAACCACTATCTCACCCATTGGCTGGGGAGGTAGAGGGGCTTGCACAAACTCCAGCTCTTGTATCTCCTGAGCCAAGTGTACATTTAATTTCCTGAGGAAGGCACCTAGATTCTCCAATACCATCCAAGGTGGGGTTTTGGAAGTATTGAGGGATTTACAAGAATTTCATGCATCAACAAAAGAGCCAATTTGTCCTTCCTAACCATCTGTCCTATTTCAATTTCCTACACACAAAAAGGTAATGATCGTAGATTATTTAACTAGTTCCCACAATCAAATAAGCACAAAAAAATTTCTTATTATATGTAACTTCTTGTGGTTTCACTTCTTTGATCAAACTATGGCTGATATAACATCCTTCACAAAATTAAAAAAGTTGGTGATAAGAAATCTTTATAAACTCTACGACAAGAATCTGTTTTTTTGAGACGGAATCTTAATCTGTTGCTTTCAGTAGAGTGCTGTGTCATTAGTCTAAGTCACAGCAACCTCAATTTCCTGGGGTCATGCTGGGTGTCTTGCCCCAGGGACAGGGTCCTTTAAGACCTGTGAAACTGGCTTCAAACAACTGAGAAAATAATAAAATTAAAGCAGTGAGAAATAAAAAGACAGGACACACAGAAAAGAATTTTCAAAGGTGAAAACAAAGTTGACCACTGCTAGCTTGTGGGGTTCCAGCAAGTGGCCTGAGTGTTTGTTCCACCCAGCTTTTACTATTTTCTCATTTAATCAAGAGGGGAAGCTGAAAAAGGGAGTAAAATGTCAGCAGTTTCTCTAAGCAAGCATATTAGTTGTTATTCTGTCCATAATCATTAACTTGAAGGGTCTGGGCGGCCTTGAGAAATCCACAACCAGGGCCTTGGTTGGGGCAGCCTCCTGTCTGTGGTCAAGCATGCAGATTCCTTGGGGGAGGTTAAACACCTCTAGTTTCTCTGTGGAACAGACCAGATTACATCAGTTCTTTTCTGAAGAATTGGTGGAAAAGAGGAATTTTCACCTTATCTCCACCCAGAGGCGTTTTCCTCTGAGGTTAGAGTACAACCCCTCCTGCCCGTATCTCCGGCTTGATCTGATCTCTGCTCTGGCCATAATACAAATCCCCACAATGGGTATTTGCTTTGACTGTTGACTGGGCAGGAGTCAGCCTGGGTAATGTTCCTTCCCAGGCCTTGTGTGTACTTCTGCCATGGTCGTTATTCTTCAGAGCATTTATAGACCAAGCAGGAATGTTGCAAGCTGTACCCTTTACAGGCCAGGCTTCTAGTAAAAGCAGAAACTGCTCAGACAAGTAATTTAACTGCTAGTTTAAAAGTGAGATAGCTAAACTGTTTTTATTCCTCCTTGCTCAGTTTATTTCTGTTTTCCCCTTTTCTGGGGTTGTTTTCCCTTCCCAAGAATAGGGTCTTCAGTCCCCATTTTCCTGGCAGGGTCAGGTGATCCTTCTGCCTCAGCCTCCTGAGTAGCTGGGACTACAGATGTGTACCACCACACTAGGATAATTCTTATCTTGCTCAAGCTGGTCTTAAACTCCTGGCCTCAAGGAATTCTCCAAGAATGCTGGAATTTAGGCATTAGACACCACACCCAGTTGACATGACTAAGAGTTATCAACCCACTAACTGCTGTGGGACTGGCATAAGATAAAAATATAAATGACTTTATTCGGCAGTTTGAATGATCATTTTTACAACAGAATTCCAGCTAATAATTATGGGAAAAACAGGATAAGAAAATTTTGTATGTACAAATGAAATTATTGATTCAGGTAAAGATTATTAATTGGTTAAAACATTAGATGATAATATTAAGAGGGAAATTATGGTGGAGGAAATGGGAGATGGGTGTCATCACCTTAACCTGAAGGTTATTGTTAACACCATTGAGAAAGGGAAAAGTACAGATCTATTTCTGTCTTAGTCTATTCAAGATGCTGTAAAAAAATACCTTAGAATGAGTTATTTATAAACAATAGCCACTTATTACTTATAGTTCTGGAGGTGAGGAAGGCCAAGATCAAGGTGCTAGCATATTTGATGTCTGGTGATGTCTTACTCTCTGCTTTAAATATGGTGCCTTTTACCTGTATCCTTTCATGGGTAGAAGAACAAAACTTACTCTTTAGAAGGCCTCTTTTATAAGGCCATAAGCATATTTGTGAGGGCTTTACCCCATAACTTAATTATATTGCAAAGTATTAACCCCTGAACACTACTACATCAGGGATTTAGTCATTCACAGTTCCCCAGTGAAGGACTAAAGGGCTAAAATAAATATGACTTTGGGGGGACACAATCATTCAAACCATATCATGATTGATGTGACAGGATAGGAAGCTCATAACACTATGCATGATATATTTTCAAGTTAAATGTTAAACCTAAGTATAAGCAAAATTTCAGATACAAATTCTAGCTTACAGGATATATGGAAAACGGAAGAACATATATAATGCATAAAAGGAAAAAATCAGTCCAGAATGTGAGACAATTCAATGTCTTGAAAGCAAAAACCCTTAAGAGGCATAATAATTGAAGGCATTGTGTGCACCTTATTTGGATCCCAAATTTTAATTAATTAATTTATTTATTCAGAGACATAGTCTCACTACGTCGCCCTTTGTAGAGTGCCATGGTGTCACAGTGATACAGGACAGGTGGTTCCTCAGCTAGCTCCGTGGAACTGAGGGGCAGACCTGCCTCCAGGCAGTGTTGGTGTGGTGGCTGCAGGCAGAGGAGCCAGCTGGCTGAAGAATAGGCAGGGGGTTCCTGTAGGAGGCTCCAGTAGCCACAAGGGCCAGACAAGTGCTGAGGAGACACCAGCACCTTAGGTCTCCCTCCCCTTGCACTTTCCGGCTCAGCAGGGAACCCCCCATTTCCTAGGCCTGGTCAACTGCCTGTGAGTTTCCTAGGCCTGGTCAATTTCATTAAGTTTCCTAGACTTGGGAATGAAAGGGATTGTAGCCATTCATTTGCTACTGAGTCCTGGCTAAATGTAACTATAGAGGACCCATATCTGCTAAATTAACAACTGAATTCTGGCTAAATGTAACTACAGAGGACCCCATGCCACTATATATACCCCTAGACAAAGAGGCAGGGAGAGACAGAGGGAGGGAGAGAGAGAGCTCTTTTCCCCACTTGTGTTCTCCCTGCCAGGAGCTTTGATAGTTTTGTATTCTGTTCTGTAAATAAATACCGTCTTACCACTGATCTGTAGTCCGTGGATTCATTCTTTAAATCACCGAGATCAAGAACCTACTGAAGACGAAATTCCAGTATCAACAGATCACAGCAACCTCAAACTCTTGGGCTTGAGCAATCCTTTTGCCTCAGCCTCCCAAGTAGCTGGGACTACAGGCACACACCATAAAGCCCAGTTATTTTTTGGTTGCAGTTGTCATTGTTGTTTAGCAGCCCAGAGCTGGGCTTGAACCAGCCAGCCCTGGTATATGTGGTGCCCTAGCCATTGCGCTACAGGCACTGAGCCAGGATCCTAATTTTAATATACAAACCATTAAAAAAAAAAAAAAAAACCCACTGTTGAGACTCCTTGAAAAATTTTAGTACGTAACATAATGAGAGATAATTGTCAATTTTAGGTGTAATATGATCATTATGAGAAAAAAATATTTTTGACAGATGCATAATGAAGTATGTGAGCTAAAAATCTTAAGTCTTGGATTAGGACTTTCTTAAAGTATATAGTCAACAAAAACAACAAAGGAAAAATAAAATAGGCTTAAAGAAATCTTGAGATTTTTTTGAATTTGAATGAAAATTTATTGTAGCATTTTCTTTATTGTTAACTTAACTTTCGAAAGTAATTTTTTTTAAACTTCCAAAAGGCTGTATATTGGCTTCAGAACCAGACATATAAGAGAAACCAGGAAAGTCATCTGAGCCTGGTTAGAATTATCAATACTTAAGGTGGGGAGAATTATAAGAGAGTGAATAGGCTTGGCGCCTGTGGCTCAAGCAGCTAAGGCGCCAGCCACATACAACTAAGGTGGCGGGTTTGAATCCCCAGCCTGGGCCTGCCAAACAACAATGATGGCTGCAACTAAAAAATGGCCGGGCATTGTGGTAGGCCCCTGTGGTCCCAGCTACTTGGGAGGCTGAGGCAGGAGACTCGCTTGAGCCCAGGAGTTGGAGGTTGCTATGAGCTGTGATGCCATGGCACTCTACCCAGGGGGATAGCTTGAGGCTCCATCTAAAAAAAAAAAAAAAAAAAGAGAGAGTGAATAAATCTGAAACAATAGGAGTGGGTTGGACTGTAGACATTCTGGAAACCAATGTAGTTGTCCATTCATTCAAAAAGAAAAAGAGCAAAGTGTTTTCGGAAAGGATAGCTCCAGAATATTGGAATATTATTTTAAGACATAAATTAGAATTTTTATTCATGTGATTTTAAATTCTTTATATTGAAGATGACATTTTTTTATTATCATTATTTACTTATTTATTTATTTTTACAGTTTTTGGCTGGGACGGGTTTGAACCTGCCACCTCCAGTGCATGGGGCCAGCGCCTTACTCCTTGAGCCACAAGTGCCACCCTGAAGATGACATTTAAAGGCATTTAAAAATATATTGTACCCTTAAGCTGAAAACATGGCTAAGTATATTGTTTATAAAATATATAGAGAGACATATATATACACATTCATATGTGTGTGTAGTATATAATACGCATATACATGATATACACATATTTCTTTCATATCACAATGATCCATACCATATAACCTACAGATATAGAGATATATGTGATATTACCTATTAAACACATAACGTCGTCACGTCTAGAGTAAATAGAAATATTTTGCAGATAAGCCTTTATTCCTCCAGTAAATGACTAAGGGCTAAAGGAAATTTGTAAAAGACAATGGGTTAGACAAAGAAGGAAATCTCATTTGGGGTTTTTTCTAGTTTAGTGTGACATTGTGACTGTGCTTCTGTAACATTTTTTTAGATGCACAGTTCCTCTAGGTATTATTATGATAAACAGAGTACATAAGTTGTCTGCAGCTCTATGTGACTGATTCACTGCTGCAAACTTGTCTCATGCCCATGACATGTGGAGGGATCAAAAGAGAGTGGAGGAGAAGTGAATCAAGCCATGTGTTTTTAAAACATTGTTAAAAATGCTCCTGGGGAAAAAAACTGTATAGCAAATGTGTATGTCTATGCCCCAGGCTATTCAAAAATCTGTCAACTACATTATAGACATTTTGTTAATTTGATAGAATAAAGAAAAACATAATGTTTCCTATTTTAACCTAGATTTCCTCTGATGATGACAGGACCTTTTACATAGAAAATTAATGTCTCTGGTTGTAGTTGACACCTTATACAATAGCTTTTAATAAATACCTTACTGCTATTCACACCTTGGGATAATATCCTCCTGTAATTCTGGGCAAATACCCCATTAACTATAGTATTTACTCTCTACTAATAAATAGATTATTACAATACAGATGGCATGTCACTTCTAAGATCAGGTTTCTATCGCACTATGTTTTCTGTCTTGGGTGTTCTCTTTTTCTCTCTCACTTGGTTTTTCTGAAAGAGCTTCCTGGTTAGTAGGCCATGTGATTGCCTGACTCTATCTGGCTCAGGCCACAGGCCTGCTCTTGCTATCCACCTTCCTCCTTATAAGAACAGGCATGCCAGTGTGAGCTGCCTCAGCATCACAAAGTGACAGATGCTGATCTTTCATGCTAACTGAATGGAAGGGTAGAAGTTGCCTCTAGAGAAACTGGTTAACTAAGATCACCTGAACTCCCAGACCAGGACAATTGACACAAAATTATTGAATATTGTAGACATATTTCATGTGGCAAAAATCAGCTAACTGTTCATCAAACTTGCTTCCCTTGGGAACACAGCTCTGACTAGACTCTTGTTTTCTAGCCTTCCTTTGTCCTTAGATGTGGTCTTATTGTAGTTTCACTGAATTCTGATTTTTGATTGATTGTTGTTAGGGTTAGGATTGCTACTTCCAAAACAAACTTACAAACAGAATCTTTCTGAATAATATTTCCCTTACTTCAAGGGATCCAGATGGCTACAAATTTTTGACACTTCTCCTGGTGAGAGTTGGATCTAATTCCCTTCCTTCTGAGTCTACCCTAGGTTTAGTGACATGCTCTATTAATAAAATGTGATAGAAGTGACATTTTGGTACTGTGGAGTTTAGATCAGAGTCATTTTGCCATTCCCACTAGGATATTTTTAATATGATCTAGAAGAATCATGTGACTATATAAGAAATTTGACTATCCTGAGAGGGTGATTGCCTGAATAAGTCCATACTGCTCCTGTAGAGAGGTTATATGGGTAAAAGGTGACCATTCTCTAGCTTCTCAGTCATCTTAATCTACATGTGTGAACAAAGAGACTTTCATTCTATCCTATTCGTTGTCACTGGGAATGTAAGGGAAAATAATAAATCATTATTGCAAGTCATTTTGTATTAGGATTATTTGTTTCATGGGGATCGAAGACAAGAATATTGACCTTTTTGTTTAGAGGAAGGGAAAGTCACAAGCTGAAAGTGAACTGGTCTTTTTAATGACAACAACAAATGACTAAACAAAATTGGGTTCTGAAAAACCAATGAGAATTATAGTATTATCTGTTTAAAAAAATCACCTTTTATTTCAATCAATATATTTCTTAGAATTGAATCTCTAATTTGGAGGCAAATTCTTCTAGTAGAAAAATTACATCCAACAAAGCTCATTTTGGTTTTAAGAAGTTCCAATTTTAATAACATTCATCAGTGTATTTAACTTACAAACATTTCTCCAGTCTTTATTTCATTGATCCAAGGTCAAAACCTTAAACAAAAAGACACACCATCAACCAAATATCATTTACATGTGATGGACTTTCAATCATTTACCATATTTAAGCCTTCCTGGTACATTTTCCTTCTAGTGCAATACCCCTAAATGCTATAGGTTCTTTGTCCTTTGAAATTTTAAATAGTAATTTTTTGCATATATTCCAATATTAGAATATGACATCCAAAAATATTTGAAAAAAGAAAAGAAATAATTCATGTGCACTCTGTAATTTTATTCATACACTGAAGAAGAATTTCTACTTAATTCATTCATATCATTTCACATATATTGATATTGCCTAAATTACATGTAGGATTTCTGTTTTGTTCATGAGTTATTGTGTGCTTCCTTGAGAAAAATGTAAAAATTTTTCTTTTTAAGATATATTAACAATTTTCTTTTAATTCTATATTTTACCAGTCAGATATTTATACTCAAGTGAAAGTCTTTTTTATATATATTCCTTACGATGTATTTTCTAAGATTAAATTCATTATCATAAAGTCTTCCTGAATAGCAATATTTTATTCAATCCATCCATCCCTAATCATTTTCTCTATCATATTCAAAAATAGGCATTTTTTTCTAAGATCATTATTCAAATTATTATCACACTATTGAACAAGACAGGACTAAGACCATAGATCTGAGATCTGCCACTGAGGACATCAATTTAGCTTCATTAAATTAAACACTGGAAAATACTATTTCAATAACATTCTCAAAAAATTACAATGGCCAAAATAATATTACTAAAATGCAAGTCAAATATGAATTAACAAAAATGAATACCTAACTTTCAATGTGAATCTCAATTATTATTATTTTTATTAAAAAAAAGTTTTGTCTTTGTAACATGATTCTATTTCTACAGGAATTCCAGTTTGAAAGACAAAAGAATTCCCATAAAATATGCAGCACTTAAATTATTTAAATTAGCTTTAAATTGTGTTTTACTTTACAAGCCCAGAATCACAGCCACAACCTTACTGGAAAGCTTATAAAATTTTGAAATGCTCCAATAATTTTAGTTCTAGTAGAAGCTTGGTACCTTCCAAATTAAAGTGCTAATAAAAAAATTATCACTGAAATTTAAATCTCCATGAGCAAAACAGAATAATTTAAAATTATTGAAACCTTTCAATTTTTTATGAGTTTTCTATGTGGACATGAATCAAGTAGATCCATTTGCAGTAAATTAGTCACGTAAAAACACACAAAAATGTTGTCAGAACTAAAAAATTTCCCTGGAAGAAATACATGCCTTTTTTGGTCAAATATGACATGAAGAAAAACAAAAGAATACATTTAAAGTTGTCAGTTAAAGGAGCCTCCTCAGAATCCAGTGACTCTCATCCACTTGATTACCTGAAGTTTCTCTGATGTCAGGCCCTATACTTTAGACAAATACATGGGGATGAGGGATAGAAGGTTTCTGGGAAATATTTAAATCCTAAGAGTCTGAAAATCTCCACCTTAAATGTTATTGTCTTAGATCCATTCATCTGCTTTGAGTCTGAGGCCCACTGGACATGCATTAAAAGTCTTGAACAAAACCAATAATACTATAGGTCCTGTCCCTTGGCCATAGACCACCACCTGTCCCTGGCCTGTTAGGAACCAGGTCCACAGTAGGAGGTGAGCAGTGGGTGAGCAATTGAAGCTTCATTTGTGACTGTTTTCCATTACCTCCAGAATGACTGTCTAGTTATAGGGAAACAAGATCAGCACTCCCACTAATCCTGCATTATGGTGAGTTATATAATTATTTCATTATATATCACAATGTAATAATAATAGAAATAAGGCATGCAATAATGTAATGCATTTGAGTTATCCCACAACCATCTCCTGACTTCCACTGGTCAGTGGAAAAATTACCTTCTGTGAAACCAGTTATAATACATCAAGCATATTTTCTAATAAGAAGAATTATCTAGTCTATCCTCACTGTTAAAAAGTGCCCCATTTCCTGCGAGCACGTTCTTACAAGGCTGGTAAATGTTGGTTTCAACTACAGAAGCAGTTACTTCAAAATGATCTATTTTTTCCTCTTTTTGCGAGTTCCATGGGCACAGTAACTCTTGTTCCTGAAGATGTCAAACACATCAGAGTATCTCCTTTATGGAGAGATGCATGTGTTCTGTGCTCTTATGCACAGCAAAAGTCAAGCAGAGCCTATATGCTTAAGTGTTCTTGTCAGACAAGGATGCGGGATTTTGCCAAAAGCCTTTCCTGCATCAATTCAGAGAATTATATGATCTTTGTTTTTGATTTTATTTATGTGGTGAATTACACTGATGGACTTACATACGTAGAACCAAACTTGCATCCCTGGTATAAAATCCACTTGATCATGATGAATATATTTTTTAATGTGTTGCTGTATTCTGTTTGCTAGGATCTTATTGAATATTTCAGTATCAATGTTCATTAATATATTATCTTGTAGTTTTCTTTTTTAATTGGGTCCTTTCCTGGTTTTGGAATCAGGGTGATACTTGCTTCTTAGAATGTATTGGGAGAATTGTTTCCCTCTGTATGTTTTATAATAGGTTATGCAATGTAGCTACTAATTCCTCTTTGAAATTTTGATGGAATTCTGGTGTGAAACCATCTGGTGAAGAGCTTTTGTTTTGCGAAAGATTTTGTACTTTTGATGCAATTTCAGTGCACAGCTAAGGGTACCACAACTAAAGAAAACAGATAACTTCAGATTGGGAGGAGATAGTTGCATGCTATGAATCTGGAAAAAGGCTGATAACTAGAAACTGTATATAAAGAACTGAAATTAATCAATAAGAAAAGAGAGAATTGTGCAGAAACTTCTCTGAAGATGACAGACAAATGGCTAAAAAACACTAAAAGAAAAATGTTGATGGTCCCTAATCATCAGAGAAATGAAAATCAAAACTACTATTAGATGTCACCTAACTCCAGAGAGATAAACCCACATTACAAAGTCCCAATTCTGCACAAGCTGGCATTGATGTGGAGAGAAGAGAACACTTTTGTGGGGCTGGTGGGATTGCAAACTACTACAACCTCTATGAAAAGAAGTATGGGCAGTGCTTGTAGCTCAGTGGGTAGGTGTCGGCCACATATACTAAAGCTGGCAGGTTTGAACCCAGCCTGGGCCACCTAAAACAACAATGACAACTGCAACAAAAATAATAGCCAGGCATTGTGGCATACCCCTGTAGTCCCAGCTACTTGGCAGGCTGAGGAAACAGAGTTGCTTAAGCCCAAGAATTTGAGGTTGCTGTGAGCTGTGA
>NW_003852435.1:12091706-12092929 GCF_000181295.1 Otolemur garnettii
AAATAATTTTGCCACAAGGACATTTATACCAGAAGGTTTAGCAGCTCAATTCACAATTGCCAAGATGTTGAAGCAACCCAAGTGCCCCTCAATCCATGAATAGATTAACAAACTGTGTGTGTATATATATATATATATATATACACACACAATGGAATACTATTCATACATAAGAAAAGATGGAGACTTTACATATTTTGTATTTACCTGTACAAAATTGAAACAAATTCTTCTTAATAAAGTATCTTAAGAATGTGAAAAAAAGTATTCAATGGACTCAGTATTAATATGAAACCAATATATAAACAACAACACACCTCTGGTGATGATGTCAGGTGATGATGGAGTGGCTGTAAACACAGATGAAGCTGCTTCTCTGAGTTGCCCATTGCTCACCTCCTGCCATGTGGCCCAATTCCTAAGTTTCATGGGAGACAAGTTTTCTATATGTGGGGTGGGGAAGGAGGTGAGGAAATAGGAGAAAGGTAGAGCTCTGTGCCAGGGTCTAGCAGTCCTCTCCCTCAGTCCTTGGCCCTGGGGCTGGGAAACACAGTGTTAGAATATTCTCGGCTAGCAGGTCATTTCCCAAAGCTCCTCTTTGTACTTCTATTCTGGCATTTTCTGTGCATTAACTTTGGCTCAAATGCTGGCAATGGGTGGCAATCGGCAATGAAATAAGCACCTATAAGCTACCAATGTATATACTCTTCCCACCTCGGGTCTCTAGGAATAATGAATTGTTATTCTCTTTCTAAAGCTACTTCTGCAATAGAATTGTAAGGATAATAGTAGCACAGGTTACTTTACATTACCTCCTCTTCATGCTACAATTAACTTATTTCCAAAATACAGAGACTGTGTGTGATTTTTCAGGGAACAGTGGCAGTCAGAGTCCAGAAGCTTTTAGATTATTTTGAGGTTTATCAAGAAGTTTTGATATAACTCCCCAGCTGTCTTCTGTCAGTGAGTTACTCTTTCTTAACTGAGTCCCTCTGCTGACTCCCCTTTGTACAATCTCCCTTACAAACCTACAGTTTTATTTTTTAATAGGGATAAAATTTATGGCCCCCAAATTCCCAGATACTATTTTGCTTCCTATGAGTTTTGGCAATTACTTATACCTATTTAACCACCCCTCACAAGATAGAGAATAGTTCCTTCACCACAGACATTTCCCTTTTGGTCAGTCAGAGAGCCCCCACCATCATCCCCAGATAATCACC
>NW_003852435.1:12092949-12094285 GCF_000181295.1 Otolemur garnettii
AACTTTGTATAAATAAAATTATACAATGTCTGTTCTTTTTGTCTATCTTCTTTGGTTCACTGTAATAGTGATTCCTAACAGTATAAGATTGTTAAATAAGGTAATACATGTATATCTTACTCTCAAGCATATACTAAAAGTTTAAGAAGTATTATTTATGTCTCGGTGCCTGTAGCACAGAGGTTACAGTGCCAGCCACATACACAGAGGCTGGAAGGTTCAAACCAGCCTGGGCCAGCTAAACAACATTGACAGCTGCAACAAATAAAAAGAGCTGGGTATTGTGGCTGATGCTGATAGTCCCAATTACTTGGAAGGCTGAGGCAAGAGAGTCACTTAAGCCCAAGAGTTGGAGGTTACCGTGAGCTGTGATGCCACTGCACTCTACTGAGGGTGACATAGTAAGCCTCTGTCTCAAAAAAAAAAAAGAAAAAGAAAGAAAAAGAAACAAAAAAAGTATTATTTATGTAACAGTTTGTTAAATCTGGATTCATTCCATTTCAATTTTAACTGAGGCTAGAACAAAACAGTGGCAATTATTGCATATTGAAATGAAGTGCTACACCAAATTCTGGATTAAGAAAGAGAAAAACAATATATTTTATAACTCTGGTCTCTCATCTTACTTGCTGAAAATTAAAAACCTAAAGACAAAAAAACTGGAAGTATCTTTGGAAGCAACACACAGGGAAGGAAGAAAGAGAGGGAGGGAAGAAAGAAAAGGAGACGGGGGTGGGAGGAGGAAATAGAAAAGACCAGACTGTGGGGCAGAGAGATGTTTCAACTGTGAGTCAAAATGTGCCGTGGAAGTTAGTGCCCTCCCTTGGAAGAGTGTTTCTCAGGTACCAGGAGGGAAAGATGAATACTGGATGTCTGTGGTGAAGGTGGTGAAGGTAGTGAAGGGGAACTGTTCCCGGAGACTGCAAGGGGGACCTCTGTTTTAAATACTTCTTATAGCTAGAAAGATTGTCTTCAGAGAAAGATCTTTCTGTTTCTTTTTTCTTTCTCTTTCCTACTTCGACCCCTAAGAAACCAAAACCCATGATTAGGAAATGAGCAGATTTATGTAGAGGAATAGAAAATCAGCCAAGCCTCTCTTTCTGTTCATAGCATCCAACTTAAAAGGATAAAGGAGCAAGGATAAGCGAGAACATTTAATTTCAAATAAAGTTGAATTTATTCATCATTACATTGGATTAATTTTTTTTTAAATATTTGTTTATGAAATCTGGTATTTGCTCATTATCAGATTATTTTAAACTAGATATCAGAGGAAATTTCATATCTGAAAATGAAGTGATAAATTATATACCCTATGTTTGGTTTCACAGAGCAA
>NW_003852435.1:12094305-12100991 GCF_000181295.1 Otolemur garnettii
TAAAAGGATAAAGGAGCAAGGATAAGCGAGAACATTTAATTTCAAATAAAGTTGAATTTATTCATCATTACATTGGATTAATTTTTTTTTAAATATTTGTTTATGAAATCTGGTATTTGCTCATTATCAGATTATTTTAAACTAGATATCAGAGGAAATTTCATATCTGAAAATGAAGTGATAAATTATATACCCTATGTTTGGTTTCACAGAGCAAGTTTAAGCCATCACGGTGGGGTGGGGGGAGAATACTTATTATTACTTGGATTTATTTATTTAGTTTATTTCCCACCCAAGTACTAACCAAGCTTGACCCTGCCTAGCTGCCAAGATCAAATGAGATCAGGCACATTCAGAGTGGTATGAATTTGGTTTATTTCATTTTCATCTGGTTGTCTTCTGTATATCACAGAAAACACAGATTAGATGTGGGCTGTTTAACCACCTTCCTGCAGCTCCAGTTTAGTGTGTAATATATAATTGTTTGCAGAACCCATAACAACTGGTGATAAATTCTAACCTGATGCTGTCACTTATAACATTACATTTTTTGTTGTTGTTGTTGTAGACATTGCAGACTTAGGAAAAAAATTGTAAATAAAAATATGATTTAATTCCTGCATGTCCAGGTCCTGTAACGTTGACTAGCACTGAAAATTATCTCAGTAAGTGTTTTTCTTGCAAAAAAATAAAATAAAAATAAAAAGTAGGGAAAATTGTGCCCTGATCTTTGGCATAAGACTCACTTCCTGCCTGGGAGACCTAAAGAGCCACAGGAACATCATGTGAGTTGGGGACAAGCAGATGAGAAAACTGACCTTCAAGAGAGAAAGTATACAAAGAATGTGGCAACACTAGACCTAACAGTTATGGTAAAAAGTCTCTAGAGTCCAAAGATCTCTTGACCTGGAGGCAGAGGTCTTGCTTAAGGCCTGTAGTTTTGCAAAAACAAACTTGCAGACATTCTGTCTGACCCTTTCCATGTTCCCCCTTTTTAGTGTTGATGTTTGATAAGTAACTTTTAGCTACTTTTCCCTGCTTTATGATAACAAATATGGACCTAAGGTCTGCTGGAAGGACTGCTCCCTGAGTTCCTCAGTCCCCTGGCACAGACTCTATGTCAAGCCTCTTCATTCCTTCACCAAAACCTCAACAAAAATTAAATGCATACGTGTTGTGACAACTAATTAGGTTGTGTGCATGCTTTATATTAAAAAACCTGTTAACTATTCTGTGCTGGTGTAGTTTTTATTTACTTCTATATTATGTGAAGTACTAAAACCATACTTGAAAATGGCTTAGGGTACATTTGCAAAATGTAAATGAAACAAAGATCTCTAAGAAGAATTTTGTTTTAGAATAATCATAATTAAATTAATTATGTATTACCTCAATATAATTTTTTTCTACCTAATTGTATTATAGTCTTAATAACATGTTATATACTACAGTAGTTATGCATGGATACTTACATCTTTTTTTAAAAAGCCATTTTGTACAAAAGCATTCTTAAGCTACATTTAATTATTCCTTATTCAAAATTTTTTCAGAACAAAACATTTGACAGGTAATCTAGGATCCTATGTAATTCCAAACTCTAATTAGATAACAAAATCATCTTGAATTTTCAGATAAACATTGAATATGGAAAGAATGTACCTTAAGGATACATGTTATCAAATTGATCTTTGTGAGACCAAGTTGGAACAGCACACGTTCAGCTCAAACTTGAGGGTTTGACCTGATTTTGCCTTCTAAGTGTGTAGGTGTGCACATGTATGTGTGTTTTTGTACGGGCATTTGTGGGTAACTGTAACAAAAAGTTCTTCAACTCCACTGTGATTTCTGATAACGTTTACAATCCCCATATTGCCCTACTCATGTATCTTTTGCTTCAGTTTAGTAAAAGTTTAGAGTGTAAGAGGAGGAAGTCTTCTCAGACCCAGGAGACCTCTGAATTGTTTCTCTTCAATATTTCTAGTGCCTTGTTTTGAGAGCTTCTTCCCCTTAGTAGTTTCTCATTTCCTTCCCTTACCATGCTTTTCAGTAATTATCTCACTATAAAATAATTACTTATTAATGGAAGAATAATTTCAAGAGTTTTATATTATTTCTACTAAAGGCTGTCAATAGTGGCACCCCAAATGTATTTTTTAGCCAATCTTCTTTTTATAATTATCTTAAGAACTGTTTAAAAATATGTATTTTTCCCATTTACATCCACAGAGTCCCATTTATTTAGGGGATTTTTTCTTTTAGTAGAGATAGAATTTATACACAAGAAAAATCAGAGATACTATTTATTTTTTCATCACTATGGTTATTATGTATGCCTACGTAAGCCCTACCCGTGTGATTGAAAGCATTTGTTTCATCATAGATACTTTTCTTTTTGGTCAATTTGACAACCATCACCCTCATCCCCAATCCCTAATTTTATAATAATGAAATTATACAATATGTAGTTTTGTGTGTCTATCTTATATGTCCGCCATAAAAATGATGATCCCTACCATGCAAAATATTTTATTTAGAATGGGATGAGAATTTGTAATTTTTATTTAGAAAACCTTCAAGCACGCATAATGTTTTGAATGATTATGAACATTGGCCTCAAGATTAGAAACCACTTCATTACGTCACATGTAAACTACCATGTATCGAAACAGTTTCCTATCACATTTAAATACATAACTAAATAGTATTATCCAGTAGTTCTTCGTTTGTTTCAGTGTCTGGGAGCTCATCCTCTATTGACAAAATAGAGTCCTCTATAGATTAAACAATGTGTAAGGGAAATCAATGCCACAAAATAATAGTGAAGGATTCTTGAGCCATGAGATACCTACTCTAGTCTAATCTATAGACTTTACTATGTCATGAATATTTATAGGAGAGAATATTTTTAATTCATATCTATAAATTAAATTTCAAAGAGGTGCCATTACTACAAAGTTCTCACCTCATATTTCATAGCATCATAGACAAGATTATTCTGGATCCAACTAATAAAGCCTGAGCCTGTTAAAAATATCCATAAAACTTCACAAGAATTGGGTAATGTATTTATACTTAATGAAGCAAAAAAAGACTTAATTGAGTCTGAAAATTCTTGTATTTCATGAGTGGTTTATGGAAGTTGAGATATGAGCTGAGTATGCATGTAAAAAAAGTACAGTAAAATTTTAATTGGCACATCTCCACTGAAGCAAAAATTTGCCAATTAAATAATGTGCTGATTATAGGATTAAAAATTTGATTTTGGAATACATTCTTTTCAACACCAGCAACAATATTTCCGGAAATATTATAAACACAAAAAAATGAAGGCAACTACTTAGGTGGCAAAGATAGATGAACGTGGAATAGACCCATATGCACCAATACCTCCTTCTCTAAGTACAAAAAGTCTTCATAGGCCTCTTTAAGACATTCTCAGGATTTGAAAAGTGTTTGTGCTTTGAGGTTATTATCGACTAACATGTGAATAGTGAGAAGGAAAAAATATAATTCAAAGTTCTAGGAAATACCTTGAATCATTATTATATTGCAAGACTGACATTGTGAGAGTGAAGAGAAACTTTCCTTTCCCCCGAGTTTCCTGGAAGATAACAAGGCAGACTAAGAAGAGAAAGGTTTCTTTACAAGGCATATGAGGAGAATCACAGAGTCATTACTCTGTATCCCAGTGAAGTTCAGAAGTTTTTTATATACACTTTATAGAGGGAGGGAGAAATGAGGAGTATAGATAATTCCTGTAGAGGAGAAAGAGTTGCCCGGAAGGAGGAATGGATAGGAGAAACTGAAGGACTTGTAAATTAACCTAAGAAATAGATCTTCTGTTTTAAATAATTGAGCCAAGTATGGCTGCATTTGGATGGGGGCAGAGAAGTCAATCCTCAGTTTGATTGATTGGTTATGCAGATAGCAAAACCCCTTTCCTATGCTTTTTGATCTTGAATTGCCATATTTTGGGGTAAATTTCCTGAGCTCCTTCAACATAAACCTAACAAAAGATGGGACCTGTCAGAATTGAAACTGGGTATCAAAAGCTGTGTCTCTGAGGACCAGCTGAGCAGCAGCTCCAGCTAAGACATATAGCAGGAATGGGACATGAGTCTTCCCTTGGAGAATTCACAAATGCTTAAATTTTTAAAAGGACATGTATATATTTTTTAAAACATTCAGGGGAAATGTTATTATTTTAATAGAAATCATTACTTTCTTGAATAATTTACATATGTCATGCCACATATGTAAAAAAACAGAGCACTGTGAGACTTTAAGCAAAGTTCCTTCAGAATAAATCCATCTAACATATTAGATATTTCAGAATTTTTTTAAAATGAAATTTGTGAGATCTATGAGGTATAAATGAGGTTCAGGCTGTTAGCTACACTCTCAGTTCTTGTTATTATGGCCCAACAATGACTGGACCCATCAAAAGCAAAGCAAACATGAAACAAAGTTAGGAAGACGAAGATAGGTTTACAGAGCAGAAGCTCTAGATACAGGTTTATAGAGGAAGATCCATTCTCCATAGATAACAAACGAGCCTCTTTTATCATACAGAAAGACTTTAGTATTGGTCTGGGTTCTATTTTATACTGGCTGGAGTGGCCCCTCCTTATTGTTCAGAGTTACCATGGAGCCACTATGATGGAAGTTAATGACGTGATGAATAGCTCTAAGTGAAATCCTATGGTGCCTGGGCTGCGAGGCCCCAGCATTCTTCCTTCCCCTAGATGTGGGATAGGATTAAGGTGGGCAGCACTGAGACGGGGCCCACCCTTGTCTTTCTTCCCAGGTGAGGCAATTGCTCCAGCACCCCAAAACAGAGCACACACTTTGTCCCTTTTCCCTAGGAGAACTGGAATTCTGTCTACCTAACATAAACAGTAATATGGAACATGGAAAAGGGTGTAACCTGAAGAAATAATTACAAAATGATTTCTGAACATTTCAGCTCAAGGAACCTTTATTTAAAGATGTATAAGTCATATGAATTACATTATAAAAATGATAGTATTCAATTTATTAAAGTGCTTAGTGCATATTTGGTACGGTATTTATTCCTTTGTTAGAAAATATGATGAAAACTTACTGAAATTCATTACATATGAGGCATTGGATGTCAACAGGAACTACATGGTAATGATGAATGTCTTTATGGGGTCTATAATTTACTAAGTATGGCATATGCAGATCATTGTAACATGAAGCCTAACGTGATGGCTGTATTTGGAAAAAATATATATACACATATATAAAAAATATAGTAAATGTTATATGGGAGCAAGATTTTCAATCTAAAGAACTCTGGAAATGCATACACGTAGTGTTTAAGAGCCCAAACTGGCATCAAACTGGTGACAGGGCCAAATTATACATTAAGCATAGTAGCACAGTGTCTGAGGCCCATGATGCTTTTAGAGACCCACAAAAATGTTTTATTTTTTTATAAAATTTAAGTGAATAAACTTTTAGATAAAAAAATTCAGTATATAATATTAACATCCTTGTGTTTCTATTACAGCCATCCTAAAACATTTTTATAATTGTTTTTAGGTGGAAGAAAGAGTTTATGAAAGAAAAAGTGCCTGGAACGCATTAGTGGTGATGTGGCCTTGTGGGTAGTCTTCCAACCCCAGCTCTTCTTTTCACTTAGATGTAGGACATGGACCCTCTACACTTCAATTATACCGTTATAAAATAGTGATAATAATTGTACCTATTTCATACAGTTGTTATGAGAATGAAGTATTGCATGTAACATTCTTAGAACAGTAGTATCTGGAGTATAGTAAATGCAATTAAAAATTAGCTGTTGTAATGGCATTTTGATAAGCCCTGAAGACTGAATGCGGTGGAGATAAGGAAATGAGATGCTTGGGAGAATATTAATTATGACAGTTGAACAATGGCATTGGTTGTATGTAGAGCAGCAAATGAGATAAATCTGAAATGTGATCGTTGATAACCTTACACTCCTGGTTGGAAAGCTGACTGTGCTGTAGATCTTACAGAGCATGGCAATGGAGATTCACTGGAGCATGTAAAAGACTAATTAGCCATAGTGTGCATAATGATTTGAAGTGTTAAAGACTAGAAAAAGGGCGAAAAAGGAGAATTATAAAATTAAATAGGAACGAAGGGACAGTGGAAAAAGATTAAATCAGAAATAACTCCTTAAGAGATTGATTTTGACACTAAAAAGAAGGAAAGAAACAAGTTGATTTTTCATATGAACAACTACTTTCTGAAAGAAATTTAGCTTGCTTTCTAATTAAGTAAAAGTTAGAGCTTACCAAAAGACAGTTGAGAAAAAAATTTTTTTCTAAACTGAGAACCTGTATTTGTCAACTTTATAACTTAATTGGGCTGTGAGGCTGACAAATTGATTTTTCTTGCTCCTAATTTATTTAATTCACTTTTCACAATTAGGCAAGCAATTAATCAATGGTGGAGTCATTAAGATTCATTGCATTGAAATGGTGTTCTGACAATCATCCTAAGTAAGAACTGTGCAATTTGTCAGAAGGCAGACGTCGTGGAAGATCTTAAGAATACTTTACGTAAGAGACTTACAAGTGTGACATATTTTATTTTATTTTTTGAGACACAGTCTTACTTTCTCAGCCTTGGTAGAGTATTGTGGCATTCTAGCTGACAACAATCTCAAACTC
>NW_003852435.1:12102028-12105046 GCF_000181295.1 Otolemur garnettii
CAAAATGTGGAAATAAAGTCTTACTGTTGGGTTTCCAATACATCTAATTCTTCCATTTGTGTTTCAGTTAATCTTCTCTATACCTTTCTTTTTTTTTTTAATTACCTTTCCCCTAAGGCAGTGGTTCTCAACCTTCCTAATGCCTTTTAGTGTCGCAACCCTTGAATACAGTTCCTCATGTTGTGGTTACCCCCAACCATAAAATTATTTTCATTGCTACTTCATAAGTGTGATTTTGCTACTGTTATGAATCGTAATGCAAATATCTGATATGCAGGATGTATTTTCATTGTTACAAAGGGGTCACGACCCACATGTTGAGAACCGCTGCCCTAAGGGTTTCTCTGCCTGGGTGCCTCAAGTCTTGTTCAAAAATTCATTTCTGCTCTCATCAAGTAGGATCGCTTCTATCACTCCTTGCCCTTTTCCCAAAATGTTCCCTTTTTATACACATTGAAGAAACCCCTAAAATTCTGTATTTCTGCTGAGACATGTTCTCCTATTAGTGATAGGAAAATATTTTCTAATAGTTTTGAATCATTACTATTAAGTCTGAAGTTTCTCAGTCAGAATATTGTAGGGTTATAAAGATCTTATATATAAAAAGTTATTTTTAAAATATAAAGTGTAAATTGTTTTCAGTGACCAGAGATTATTTCACACTTATGACCAAATAGAGGCTAGACCTGAAGTTCTCCCTCCTTGTACAGCCATGAGTGTTCAACACATTCTTCTTACTGTAGTACAGAGGGACTCTCTGCATCTTTCATTAACAGCTTTGTATCTCTACAAAGTTCAGCAGAAGGCTGAACCCTATTCCCGATGACTTTGATGCTATGATTCCCCTGGATTTTCTCTGCATTTGGGGAAAGAAACTTAGAGATTCACTGCTAACATTGAGTGTCATAAAATACCACGCTCACATGTTTAGTTTTTGTTTGCCTTTGAAATTCAGCAATAGTAGCAATAGTACTTCTAAAATGCTTTTGTTCTCTTCAGGATTTTTTTTTTCAATTATAGAAATACTGTGTAAAAGTTACAGTATTGATTCAGTTAGTCTAATGGGAGGCTGTTGGTATCTATAATTTTAAAAGCTGTCATAGATGATTCTGATGCACTTAAAATAGTGGGGCATTATTTTCCTGGTGATTCTAATCTTTTTGTTAATCTTGACTGAATAATGCTCCTAACTTTTACAGTTCTATTAAGTACTCAAGCATTATTGATTTTGTATTCTCTTACTGGGATCTGAGCATACACACATCAGACAGGTAAAAGTGTGGCAGGTGTAATTCTGTCACGTTATTCTAAAGGTCTCTCTTCTTTAAGATGTTCAGGACATTGGTGAATGCCCACTGATACCCATTATTTTGAATAGCCATCATATGACTGCTCTAACTTTAAAACCTCATTTCTAAGCCTTTCTGAAGTTTGTCCTGGTGTCTTCTTAAAAAGCTATAAAGAATTTTCACTTGCAAATAAAATGGACTAACAGGGACCATATGTTGAGAGACAATTCTGCATAAATCTCTCCCATAATTCTATGCATCTAGGAATGTTTGCATAAACGCAGAACTCTGGAAATTTTAGACAAGAACTCCCACTAAAACAAGTTTATTTACATTGCCAGATTATAAAAATGGAGATGTTTTCCTCCAAGATAATAAAAATAGAGACATTTCACTCCCATTTCCAGAGGCATTTGCTTACATTTATAGGTAATGAAGATACATCCTTTCTCATGAAGGAACATTGGGCATACTTTCCAGCTATCCCAAAATAAGATCAGAGTCTCTTGAACTTGAGGTTCTTCTCTTCTAACACACATCCATGGAAGGTATAGGCAACTCCTGATCCTTACTGTACTTACATATTACCTATCAAAATGGTGGTTTCAGGAACCACTGCTACAATGTTATTCTGACTGCTGCTTTTACAATAATAGGTAATCATTTGTTACTGATCCAGACATTGCATGTTTTTCTGCAAGTATCTATGAACTGTCATAGTTGAGCTTATTACTTTGCAAGCAGGATGAAATCTAAGACCATTTTCTTGCCCTGTACTTGACAGTTTAATTCCAAATTTACTTCCTTTCTGAACAAAACAATAAACATGCACAATAAGCCTTAAAGAAGGAAAAACAAGTATTTAAGATAATGGATACCAAGTAATATAGTACAATAATCTCTGGCATATGGGGCACAAAAAAGATAAGCACCCTGAGTGCCCTGAAGGATTGGTAGAATCAACATTGTTAAAAATGTCCATACTATGCAAAATGATTTACAGATTAAGTAAATCACATTCACTCATAAGATTTTCATGGCCATGGTGCATGGAGTAAGATCCAAGAAGAAAATATTTTGGTATCTCTGTGTCAAGAAGATGAAGATGAGAATCCAAAAATATCAAAGTGGCTAGAGCTCCTAGAACAGACTACAAAGGAGGAGAAAACAGCTCAGAAAGAGAATCTCAGACATCTGCAGGGGATTCTTCTCAGGTGCTCAGCAGAGCCCCTATCAGAGCATGTTCATGACTAAAATTCCTGAGGGTGGGGCAGTATGTGTGTGTTGTGAGGGTGGAAGGAAAAAGAACAGGGGTGTCATCCGAAGAGATTATAGAAAAACACCCAAGTCAGAATAGTGCCTGCTTCCACTGTAAGATTAGAGAAACTCAAACTTACTGAAAATTTATGAAGAGTTAGGAAGTTCATAACTCTATAGGCAATAATTGGTCCTAAACTGAGCCCTACTGTGTATTTTCTTAACAAATTTTAGAAGCAAGACCTGAATGAAATATACTTTTTCCAAATAAGTTAATGCCACAATAGAATCTATGAGTATAAAAATATCTAGCCCTCAATAAGATGAAATTTACCATGCCTGGCATCCAATCAAATATTATTAGGCATACAATGAGACTCATGAAGAACATAACCCAGGAATATACTTAACCAAGAAGGTGAAAGATCTCTAGAAAGAGAACGATGAATGAAACTAGGAAAGAAATCACAGA
>NW_003852435.1:12105967-12109009 GCF_000181295.1 Otolemur garnettii
ATGTAAGGGATGGTCAACTATGGAGGTTCTTTTGTAATCAGGAGATCAAATGGGCAACCTACAAAATAAGAGAAAAAATTCACAATCTACATACCCAATAAAGAGCTAATATCCAGAATCTACAAAGAACTAAAACAAGCAAGAAGAAAACACAATGTACGAACAGAAGTTTTTCAAAGGAAGATAGACAAATGGCCAATAAACGTAAACAAAATGCTCAACATCAGTAAGCATCAGAGAAATGAAAATGAAAACAAAAGTAGCACCTTACTCTTGTGAGAACGACTTTTATTAAAAAGTCTAAAAACAATAAATGCTAGCACAGATGCAGATAGAAAGAAATGTTTATCTATTGTTGGTAGGACTGAAAATTACTTCAACCATTATGAAAAATAGTATCGAGATTTCACAGAGATTTCTAAAAGTAGACCTACCATTTGATACAGAAACCTCATTACTGGGCATCTACCCATTGGAAAGGAAGTCATTTTATCAGAAAGACTCCTGCACTCAAATGTTTATTGAAGCACAACTCACAATTGCAAAGATGTGGGATCAACTCAAATGGCCATCAATTTATAAGTAGAGTAACAAAATGTGCTATATGCACAGCATGGACTACTACTTCGGTCATATAGTTAATGCCCTTTGGAACAGTTTTGGATGGAATTGGAGACCTTTTTCATAAGCTAAATATCTAAAGGATGGGAAAAAAACCCACCACATGTGCTCCCTAATTAATCAGAACAGGCGCACAGAGGCAAGTAAAATACAGTAGAAATGCCAGGAGCAGGCAGGGAAAGGAAAGGGGTGGCAATCTACCTAATGGATACAATGAAAACTCCTTGAGTGATGGGCACACTTATCATCATGATTTAAGCATTACAAAAGCAATCCATGTATCAAAGAAACATTTGTACCCCATTCATATTTTTAAATACAAAATAATGAAGAGAATAATCCATCAAAACCAAAACCCAGAAGTGAAACAATTCTAATCTTAGTATTAACAGACAAGGGTGTTAAGTAGTTATTAATAACTACATTCCATATGTTCAGAAATAAATGAGGCAAGTGTAAAAATTACCCAATCAAAGTCTGAAAATGAAAACTGCAGTATGTGAGATGAAAAATATATCAGATGTGATTAACTGAAAATATGTTATCACATATTTATCAAATATGTTATCACAAAAGAAAAATAATCAGAAAACTTGTTACTTAAAGTCAGAGCAATAGAAAAATCCAAAATGAAGCAGAGGGAAAGAGAAAGAAAATAGTGAAAGAAAAATCTAAAAAGTTGTGTTGACCATCAACTAGCTAACAAGATGTGTGACTGGAGTCACTGAAAGAGAAGGGAAACAGAAAAACTGAGTAGTAAAAATCTTCTAAATTTGATGTAAACTCAAAACCCTAAGAAGCTCATTGAAACCTTAGGACAAGAAGTATTTTAGGATTTGAAAACACAAGGATTTCCTTCAGTCTTTGTGATTACTGGGACATAAAAAAAATCGGGGCTATATGTACTAAGCTACAAAAATGTGTTAAGTTCTACAGGCATTATTTGACTTTATTCTGAAGGCAACACTTTCAGAGTAACGTATTTTTAATTTTATATTAAAATCTGAACATAAAGCTCAAGCAACTTGCCTACTGCTGTCTATCATTTAATTGTGTTCGAACATTCAGTATAATCTTAAAAAAATATATTGATAATATTACAGCTCCATTTCAGATTAATGTGTTTTTAAAGTACATAACTATGTTTGTTTAATTAATAAAAAGAAAATAAAAAGTGCTTTTAATAAGAAGATTTAGTACATGAAATCACCATAATGAGGTGTATGGAGTATAGAGTTTGATGATGAGAGTGGTATTGCTTTACCTTTGATTAATGTTTTAAAGCTCGATGACATCTTTACAACTGTCTTTGCTATAGGTTATCTCATTTGACAGTCTTCACAGCTCCAGAAGATGGAAATAAAACTAAGAGGGGTTAGAGACTCACCTAAGGTAATTCAATCAGTTTAATTTGAGAGCTGATATTCTATCTTTACTCTACTGATTGGAATTAAAATTTACTGTCTTAAGAATATATTTAGAAATGACTCTAATATAGACTTTGAATAAAATTGATGTTTCTTAATAAATAAACCACTATTACTAAAATAATTAAATTTAATTAAGGCAAATGTTATGTTATAAATATAACTTTCAAAGCTGACTTGAAATTATTAAAAGAGAGTAGGTGGAGCTCTATAATTTTATAATTTTAAAAAGAACACAACTCAAAAGTATGAATTTCTCATAAGTAATTTACATGGCTTATTTTATATGTGCATACAAAAATAAGTTTACAAAAAGTCTTTTAAGGCAATGAAACATAGAATTTACCCTTTTAAATATTACTCACTACATTACAACTGAAAAGACATTTTTCAGTAAACATCATGCTTGACTATGAAATCTGCTAGAAGGGACCTTCCAGACATTGTAGCCATAATGTAGCTTTGCCAATCACAACAAGGGAACATTGTGGAATCACAATGTGAGAGAATCACTGATGGCAGAGTCAATAACCATAAGGGGACATGAAATAAACACCATATGGGAGAAACATTCATGGCAGCACCTCAGCAATATAAAAAAAAAGCTTACAATTATCAACTGGTATCTGTATGTGGCCAAGTAGCTAATTTCATTCTATTTCAGTAGCTATTTCTGGCTGCATGATTATCCCAGGCAAAAGTTTGAGCTATCTACATCTAGTAAATATAAACATTACTATCAGATCCGCCTTGGAGAATCAGTTTTGCTTTGATTTGTTTTGTTTTGTTTGTTTGTTCTCTACAAGATAGTGTAAAAATCATGATTGGGTTTCATATCATTTTTAGGTAAAGGATAAATAGTAGATATGGTTGTATGCCCACCCACGCATACACATATTATACTGGCAGTCATATTTTAAAAAGTCATCCCAGTGTATCATTACTATAATGACTTCATTCCCCTATAATCTATGTGTGTTTTATAATTATACCA
>NW_003852435.1:12109287-12122501 GCF_000181295.1 Otolemur garnettii
TAATCATTTTCTTTGTTTTATATAATATTATTCCTTTGGACTTTTCAAGAGAAAAGATTAACTATATTATTCTCAAATATGTAAATTGAAAGACTGATTTGATAGGGAAAGGTTATAATAGCCTATCAAGAGAATTTCAATGGGCCACAGTGATACATAACCTCCTAAGACATAAATTTGTGGAGGTAAATGCCATGACCTTGATAATTTGCCTACTGACTAAAAGGGTAATGTGATGTGTAATTTATAAAATAACTCTAGAACTCAATTGAATAAGTGATGTGCTGATAGTGTACAAGTGAAGATCTGACTTTGAACACTTCAGCTGTACCAATAATACATCACAGCAGAATGTTTTTGCCTATATATTGCCAAACATGTTAGTGTGAAGTGGAAATCAATAAGTCCATTGCCTCTAGCCTTTGTAGAGATCTAATGTCACGGAATATAGAAACACAACAAAATTGACATATGCAGGAGATTAGCTGTGAAGAGGGGTGGGTCTCTAATTTCCCAACTATTCTTAAAGATTTATGAAAGCTTAGTAAAGAAAACCCCGTCCCCATTCTCACTTTTCCTCTATCCTGAGTGAAAAGAGTTGCTAGAATATACAGACATTTTATCTGACCAACCATTTTGACCTTGAAAAAAAGAAACTTCTAGATACTGAAATAACAATAAATCTGACCAAAAAAAAAAAAAAGTCACCGAAGTTGTTCATTACTGATAAGTGCAGTGCAGAGTTTGTAAACCTCTTAAATTCTAGGCTTTCCACACCTGTGCAATGGAATGAGCCCAAATTATTACTGATTTGCAGCAGCTGCTACAAATCACTACTGCCAGGAGACAAATTTGTTGTCGGTAAGGAAAACTCCTGCCAAACTTCCTGTCTAAAAAAAGAGATTAGGTGATTTTTTACAGTTGCCTAAATCAGGACTGAGAAATCTGCTTTCTAATTTTTGCTATTATTATTCAGAGTATGTTGAATCTTAAGGACCTCTGTGAATGAGTTGTCTTTTACAGACTATCTGTTGACTCTAAAGAATAAATACGTACAAGTTTTTTAGCTGTACAAACTTTGTAATGTGTCACAACATATATCCATAATCGGATTTTTCATTGTTTCCTTCCATTACTCTCTAACAAGCATGCAAGATTTGGAGTTAAATTTAATATCAAATTAATTTTGTTTTGAAATTTCAAAACACATGGGTAGTACCTGTGGCTCAGTGAGTAGGGTGACAGATCCATGTACCCAGGGTGGTGGGTTCAAATTGGGCTGGGCCAAACTGCAACACAAAAATAGCTGGACGTTATGGTGGGCGCCAGTAGTCCCAGCTACTCGAGAGGCTAAAGCAAGAGAATCACCTAAGCCCAAGAGCCGGAGGTTGCTGTGAGCTGTGATGCCATAGCGCTCTACTGAGGACAACAAAGTGAGACTCTGTGTCTAGAAAAAAAAAGAAAAATTTCAAAACACTTTTGGAACATGCATTAGTACCTGAAAGATAAGCATAGACACCTAAACATTGGAGGACTCTTCCTTATAGATTTAAGATGTGTCTTTGCCAATTAATAGCTTTACCATAACCGAATCATTTAAACTGCATGCTTCAAATACATACTTAATAGTTCAAGAAAATAAAACTTATCTTAGATATGTTCAAGGGCTTAGGCTTTTTATAAATAAGTGATATGAAGAAGCTCATTATGTTTCTCATCTAGAAAAGTTTTTAGAAATTTTCATAAATGAGTTAATTTTTTAAATAAAAAATCTTTCATGTTAAGTCTGGGTCTATGAGGTATTACTTTTTATCACAACTCATATTCAAATTATAAGGAAATCACGCTGCTACTTGATTCAGACTCCATCCATTTCTCACTTCTTCCAAGGTGCTCTCCCTGTTAAGTCCACTGCAGTGTTTGTAAACCTTTATTTATAAACTAGTACAAGCCATTGTTCTCACCTGTAATATTACTGATACCAGACAGGTGGTGGCCCAGCTGGCTCACCCTAGCTGAGGTGGAGGACCTGGGGCCTCTGCCTCCACCCCAGTGGTATTGGTGTGGTAGCAGCCAGGAGAGGAACCAGCAGGCTGCAGGGTAGGCAATGCAGGGCCCCTGTAGGAGGCTCCAGTTACCAAAGGGGCCAGACAACTGCTGGGGAGACACCAGCACCTTAAGTCTCCCTCCCCTTGGCCTTTCCGCTGAACACGGAACCCCACCTTTTCTAGGCCTAGTCAATTTCATGGCCTGGTCAATTTCATGTAAGTTTCCTAAACCAGAATGAAAGAGATTATAGCCCTTCATTAACTGAGTTCGGCCCATGCTGGTAAATGTAATACTGAGGTCCAGCCCTTTGCTGCTAACTGTAAGGTTGAATGTCACTATAGAGGACCCACACACCACGAAATGTCCCAACTGAGTTTCAGCTAACCCCATGTGACTATATATACCCCTGAGCAGAGAACCCAGAGATAGGGTGACCAGATTTTAACATCTGTAAGGAGGGACAACATGGGGGGAAGGGGGGAGAGGAGCGGGGGCAAAGCCAGGGGCAGGACAGGGCCTGACAACAATGCAAACTTTGATAAGCAGTTCTCCATAATCACTTCTCAGCAATTATTTATTACAGTTTAACATTATAAATAACAAAAATAATATAAAAATCATATTCTGGTGAAATAGCCATATGGCGGCCAAAAACCATATATTCCCTTCTTGTTCTCCAGCCCGTTCGTGCATTCTTTCCAAAAATCCGGACTTTTTTAAAACGCTGCAGGATGTGGAACAAGTTGTTGAAAAGCGGGAAGTCTGGTCACCCTACCCAGAGAGCTACAGAGAGAGGGGGAGAGAGCTCTTTCCCCCACCTGGGTTCTCTCTACCAGGAGCTTTGGCATTTTTGCATTTTTTTTTCCTTTTCTGTAAATAAATCCTGTCTTACCACTGAGCTGTGGTCTGTGGATTCATTCTTTGAATTACTGAGACCAAGAACCCTTGAAGAGGAAATTCTAGTAATCACTACAATGGCCATCTAAATGAACATTCCATTTATTTGGCCTGTATCCTCCCTAGCATGTACTTTAAACGGAGTCACAAGATGATTTCAAAAAGCCGATTTAGATCCTATTGCTCACTTGTTTAAAACTTTGTAAAGTTTCAATTTACCGAAAGTGCAAGATGTTTAATTGTGCCCAGGTTACATGGGTGACCTCATTTCCTACCACTCTTGTTCTCTGCATTTCAACCTCAATTCCAGACTTCTTGCATCTGTTGATAGACCAGACTGGATCTCACCTCAGGGTCTCAGCAGTTGATGTTCCCTTTGCCTGAATCATTTACACTTAAAAATATATATGGAAGCATTTTACCTCCTTCAAATCTTTGCTCACATAACACCTGTTCAATTAAGCCTTCCTCAACAATCTCGTAAAGCCTTAAACTTTTCAGTCCCTTTACTTCTCACATCTAATGATACTATTTCTTTGTCCTATTTTCATTTTGTTAGAGACCTTTTCCTTTTAACATATTATAATATGTATTTGTGTATTATACTTGTAGCTTATTGTCCATTATTCACATTAAATTGTCAGTCTCATTAAGACACACACCTCAGTCTGGTTTTTTCATTGATGTAATTCAAGTTATTGTTAGTACATTTAATGAATTAATTAAAACCTGAACAAAATTGAAAGACAATCTCTTATTTCTAATATATTATTTTGTTTGGTTTTCTTATTATGATGATGAATACTTCTTACAGGTATTTTTATCCAGTCTCTGAAAGATATAAGCATTTTCTTAATAAAGTATAGATTCTTCACACAATATCATCTTAGGCAATCTTTACACAAAGCTCTTCTCAGAAGAAATGGATGGGGCATGTAAGAAGCACAGATATCTAGACACGTACGGTGCTACCATTTTTCTAGAAGTTTAAGCCATGGTATCTTCATTTTAACAAATTTTCCAAATTTTGGCAGCAAATTTTGAGATTCAAAAAGTTAAGGTTTGCAGTACAATTTGTTAGGTATGTGTACATACAGAGTTAACTGAGGTAGACTACATTCTGAGCTGTAAAGTTATATTCAAAAGTTTACAAAGGTTGAAATCTTTTAAAAAATTATTTGCCTTGGGCAGTGCCTGTGGCTCAAAGGATTCAGGCACCCGGCCCCATATGCCGCCAGAGGTGGCAGGTTCAAACCTAGTCCTGGCCAAAAAACTGCAAAAAAAAAAAAAAAAAAAAAACATTATCAGCCTCAAGCCATATACAATTACAAACTGTTGGAATTCAGGAATGCTACCCCAAACATGGCACTTTGGCATTTGAGAAGATAGTAGAGCAGGCAGCTCTCTCTGGCCTCTGCCTGCTGTTTTCACCTGAAGCAGGGCATAGAATTTTCCCACCTTCCTCTGAAATAAAATACAGAGTGACCATAAAGTTCATGTGCAATTTAAATAGTTAAATAGTTTAGTTGTAACTAAATTTATCGTTGTAACTAAACTATTTAAATTGCACATGAACTTGCTAGCCACCCTGTATAAGACCCTCCTCTCAGAGAGGTCCTTTATCTGGAGGGAAGGCATGAAGACAAGAAAGGCCGAAAGAAACCTGAACAAACAGGCCTTGCTAAGTCGCCCCTTAGTTTATTACCATTAGATCAGACCCACTTTTGTTCCATCATGCTTCTGTATGACTATGCATTTGTCAACAAAAATAAGCATAAAAATACAGAGTTTTTCTTGGTTCTTTAGGTCTTTTCTGAAGGCTCTGGTGTCATGTTAAACTTATATTTAATACATTTGTATTTTTTTTTCTTATTAGGGTCTTTTGTTATAGGGGCCTCTGTGATGGGTGAGGGAAAAAAAAGTAATATAATTTTTTTCTCTCTACAAAATAAATAACAATGAGATATATAGAAATCCACAAATTCTCAAAAATGTAAAAATACCTTCTAAATAACCCAAAGCTAAAAGTAAATTACAAGGAAAACTAGAAAATATTTTAAAATGACAATGAAAACACAGCCCATTAAAACTTGTGAGAAAAAGCTATATCAGCACTGAAACAAAAAGTCTATACTTCAAATGTTTGTTAGAAAAAAATTAAATTAAAGTAGAAGTTTGAACTTAGGTATTTAAACTTCTATATTGAGACTTTAGTTCTAAAAATAGTGCAAACCACCTCAAAGTAAACAGAAGATAGTATATGATAAAGATAAAGGAATAAATCTAATAGGAAAGGAATAACAAAGACATTTACCCCACTAAACCTGTTTATTTATAAAGATTACTGAATCTGTTTATCCCTCCAAAAATAAAAGAAAGCCAAAATTAACAATATACAGATGGAAAAAGGTCATTATAGTTTCCAGGAATGTTAAAAGAATAATTTGGGAATAATAAAACTAGCCATATACCAATTATTTTGACGACTTATATGAAATTAGCAAATATTTCTTCAAAACATCTTGGCAAAGCTGGCAAAACAAGACAGAAAATTTCTAAATGCCTACTATCTAATAAGAATCAATGTTTTAGTGAAAACTTTCCCAAAAAGAGAATTTCAACATCTGGTTGTTAAACTAGTTAATTTTGCAAACATTTAAGGTAAATAAAAATTCAAACTTATGCAAACTTTTAGAACACCGATAGGAAAACATTTTCTAGCACATCCACAATACCAAACCATGACAAATTAGTTACAGGAAATAGAAAATTGCACCCCTACATTCTTCATAAATCCCCCAAAACAGGACAAATATATTCCAGTAATATCAAAAGAGGGTATATTAAATATGACAAAATGAAGTTTATCTTAGTAATGCCAGTCTGGTAGTATGTTAATATATTATTCACTATAATTTACCACTTAACAGAAGGAAGAAGAAAAGGTATTAATCAATTCAAGAGATGCAAATAAAACATTTGGACCTCTATAGTGAAGTTTTATTTTGAATAGAGTTTTTCTTATTTTAATTACAACTATGAAATAATTTTGTATTTACACATAAGGATATCCATGCTGGCTATAAACAAAGAAGTTTAATTGCACATTAGGCATAGAAGATAGACTATTTAGAGTAATTAGAAGTGACTGATAAAATAAGCCATGTGTTCTCATAGAGGTGCATTTCCAGATACAGACAATCATGACTTCTTACATAATTTTCATAGAATTCAAAGAGGGTACTACTTTTAAATTAACCTGGAGCCTATTGTCAAGCTTTATCAAATACTATAGTATAACAATTTTAATAAAAATATTCTACATCATCAACAGATTGAATATGTCTTAAAGAATAATGAGCAAAATCAAAATGCCATTTATTCTTTAAAAGCCATTTTTCATTAAATTGAGCTAATTGAGAGATATATTCCTACTGACACCTTAAATGGCCTGGAAGGTGTCTTCAGGGCAACAAAAGAGAAGCAAAACATGCAAAAGAATGTGCGTGTTGGGGCTCAGAATATAATACCCCCAAATATACTAATTTGGATGTCAGACTGAGAGCACTTGAGAAGCAGTAAATGCAGGGAAAGGCTTTCCCTGACGTTCTCCCAGTTGCCCAAAGTCTAAAACCTACAGAGGATATTCAGTTGTTATGGTTCCCTCCTCCAGAAATCCGTGGAGGGCGTTGATAGCTACTTCAGGAAGGAAGACAGGAGCTGAAACCACATCCAAAGCCCAGAGGAACTTAGTCCCAGGCTATTGTCTGTTTTGGGGGCTTATTCATCTTTCCATCTTTCCTTATGTTCTCTTCCTCTAAAATTGCTTATATCTCCCACTTTCCTCTTCACTGTAAAGAGTATATTTAAGCCATAATCATCCGACCCCTCTCTGAGTCTAATACTTTGCCTAGGGTGACCAGATTCCCCCCCCCCTTTTTTTTTATTGAATGGTAACTGTGTACACTGATGCACTTTGGGTGACCAGATTTTAACATCAGTAAGGCGGGACAACATGGCCCAGGGATGGGGCAGGGGACCGGGCAAGGCAGGGTCTGACAACAATGCAAACTTTGATAAGCAGTTCTCCATAATCACTTCTCAGCAATTATTTGTTATTATTACAGTTTAACATTATAAAATTAACAAAAATAATATAAAACTTATATGCTGGTGAAATAGCCACTTGGCAGCCAAAAACCATATATTCCCTTCTTGTTCTCCTGCCCATTCGTGCATTCTTTCCAAAAATTGGGACTTTTTAAAAACGTGGCGGGACACGGAACAAATTATTGAAAAGCAAGACTGCCCTGCCAAAAGCGGGACATCTGGTCACCCTAACTTTGCAGGACTCCTGTGCACTCCCATATAATGAATTGGTCTGCTTTTTTCTCTCCTGTTGACTTGTGTGTTGTCAATTTGTTTAATAAACTAAAATCACCTAACCTTCAAGAGATGTAAAGAAAATTCCTTTTGCCCTTCTGTGCATCTTAGAATTTTTTTTTTACTGTCATTAACAATCTTCTCATTAAATCCCTTAAAATTTATATATACTATTATGCTTAAGAACATTGAGATTAAAAAGTGACAATTTGGTACAAATATTTCAAAAATATTTAGCATGTGTAATTTTATAAACAATATTTTTCTCTCAAAGCATTGGCTTGCTATTTTTTTTGTTCCGTGTTTTCTCATACACTTAGGAAGGATATTCAGAAACTGGAAATTATAGCAAGTCTTTTAAATTAAAAATCAATACATATGTGACAAAATTGTATCTTACAAAAATATTACTGAATATACTCTAACAGAATAGCAGAGTATTTTCAATGCTTATTTATGAGGAATGATTTAATATAGGAGGTTTTAAATGACTATCCATAAGTTTCAAGTGAGCAACTTTCCAGTATTTATACTGTCTTTACAGGAGGCAGTTTTTTTCATATGTGTTTTATATTTCATTTCTGGTTGTAGTTTACTTAAACAAAGTAGTCTAAACATCTATTTTACCATGAGTAAGTGATATATCAATCTTTATTTTAGTTTCTGCATTTGAAAGAGAGTAGAAGAACTTAATTGGGTTGTTGTAGGAATGATGTGAATATGTGTATAAAAGGTTTCACATGCTAATGCAATAAATGTGAGCTAGCATTACATTTTAAAAGTGAAATGTCTCTACTTTCTCATTTATTGAGAAACAATACATAAATCAAGAATTTATGAAGATAAAGTATATTTTAGTATCTGAACTGAAAGATATTTGTTTTTACTTATTAGAAAAAACTTGAACTAGTCTACATTGAGAAGTGTATTTAAGTTAAAAATATATATTAAAACAACACGACTTTCCTGCATTTTCTTAATAAGAAAAGTATTATTAAAGACTCATGTGTTATTAAAAATGAATTATAATCACTTTTACATAAAAAGAGAATCAAAGTCAAAAAAGACAGCGTTAGTGAAGTTTATAGCCACAAAACCAGTGAGACCGATTTTTATTCCTAGGTCTTAGAATCAGCATTATTACCAAGGAATACAGAGCACTTAATAAATCACAAGGTGCATAAAATTAATGACTCAAAAAAAGGCTTAAATCCTCAACTCATTTAAAAAATCTGTCATTAACATGAAAAATGCAAGAACAGTGGATTGCTTGGAAGTGAAGAGGGCCTTGTTGAATTACTTATTGACAAACAGAAGATAACAAAGTACTTGGCTCATATTGAAATGAATGCAAAGGAGTAGGATGCATAAGTTGCATTCCAGAGGAAATTAGAAATCTGCTTACTCTGTTGAGTCGTATTTTAAAGGCCAAAGAAACTGGAATGATTTAATAAAACAGAACTAGGTGAAGGACACCTGAAAATGTTAAAGATTTAAAAATTAATACAATGATGAGAGTATAATGATGGTGTATATATGTTTAGCATCCTAGTGGTAGTGCCTACTAATATTCCTCTAAAATAATAACATGAAATAAGAAAAACACAAAAAGTTAAAATTTCTAAAAACAGACTGAGAAAGGACACAACGGCAGAATACCAGAAGTATTAAACTATACAGAGTACATGGACTAAATTTTTAAAAAGTTACTTTCTTCACTGAATGTAAACATAATCACTGAAAAACAGGAAAACCCTTCTACCCAACTCTATCACCTCAATGTCATTTTTCTGAGTCCAACATACAAGAGCACTCTTCCCAAACAACAATCACCAGACAGCACGAATAAATAAAAAGCAAGCAAGCAAAGAAATAAGCAAAAAACTAAAAATCTGATATGAGAAATATTTAGGGAACCTGAAAGGTGGAATAAACTGCTGTGGACATATGTATGCTTCTGTTGGAAGCTATGCCCTGGAGTTAACCTGTGTCAAATATTTTAGACAGACCAAAGGTGGGAAGGAAGGCTTTAAAATCTTCTATTTCCTCTGGCCCCTTGCTATAAAAATTATCTAGCAATATTTAATTAAAATATTATAGTGAGAAAGGATACCCCAGAAGGGTGAGGGCTAGGAGAATAGGTCGTCTCAAGGAGGTTCCAAGGATACACCTGCAGGGTCCTCTCTATGGTGACTCAGCTCTTGGGAATTCACAAACGTAACTTCCGAGAACCTGGGGAAATTTCCAAGTTCTGTGAACTCCTATAGTTCTTAGGGACTGGAATAGCATCTCCTGCTTGATTCAAACTGGCCAATGAGAAGGGTACATGTGGGATGGAACTTTTTGATTGTCAATAAGAAGGGAAAGACCAAGCCAGTTGTGGAGCATGGCCATTTGGAAATCTTTTATGCAGTAAGCTCCCAGCCAGTAAATAAAGCCCTTCCTCTTATAAATGTGGTATTTGGATGCTCTTTCTCTCCATTGGGCCTTGTGTCCTGCAACAAGAGATGTATACTTTGTGATCTCTCTTAATCCTGTAATCCTTGCTTGCCAAGACCAAATATATTCTCATAGAAGTCTATTAAGGGAAAAGGGGACATGTTAATCTGAACAGTGCTATGGATATCAGGAGTCGGAGATAACCAGGTTCTTTACCAGTGGAGAAGGGGTTGTAGAAAGCTGGCTGATGCATGGAATGGGGTTTTATCCAGCTCTTAGGACAAAAAGATTTACTCATAGCAGCATGAATAAGTCTTGAAGGCGCCATGAAAGTTAAATAACAAAAACAAGCCACAGATGAAAAGAAAAATATCCATACATATTATTAGGTTATTAAGTAAGAAATGTTCAGTCTCATTAAATACTGAGTTGTTATCTCTGACATTTCACTTTGAGACTTTTGTGTTTGTTGGTTTTTTTTTTTTTTAATTGTGAAGATAAATATTCATTCTTTCAAAAGCACATTTTGGTTTCTGGTTATCTTCCAATTTTTTTAAAAGCAATTTCTATGAAATCATGGATAAGTCAAAAATTTGTGTTATTTTTGAATATGCGTTCCATTGTGGAACTGATGCAGGGCAGACAGCTCAAAAAAGTGTTTGAGAAGGATGTGGCTAATGAACTCACAGTATGTTGATGGTTTAAGAAGTTCTGTTCTGAAATATTAGTCTTGAACATGAGTCATATGGGTTACCTGATACCAAGATGGATAATGATTAGCTAACAGGTGTAGTGGGAGTTAGTCCATCTCAGCCCACCTGTGAATTAGCAGCAAAGTAGGATTCCAATGATATTGGGTAAAGAAGCTGGATAGATGAATTTGCCATAAATTAAAGGAGCATCAGAAGAAAAATCCTCTGAAAACTTGCCTTTTTTTGCTGTCATGACCTATTGGCAAACCATTTGTACATTGTATTGTTAACTTGTGATGAAAAATGGATTTTTTTTTAACAACTGCAAACATCCAGCACAAAGGTTGGATAAAGATGAGGTGCTGAAACTGTCGAAAACTAATTACTCATCAAAATGTTAACGGTGTCTGTTTGATGGTTCAACACTGATGTTATCCAGGACAGCTTCATGGAAACTCACCTATTAATTACAGCAGACATCTATTGCAACCAAATGGATGAAATAATCAGGACACTGGTGAATAAGCAGCCAAGATTGGTCTATAGAGATAGGCCATTCCTCTTGGAGACCATGCTATCATACAAATAACACCCCTCCAACTACACAAGCTGACCTTGGAATCTCTGTCATCCAGAAATTGCATCAGAAATTGTATTCATCAGAAATTGCATCAATTGACTACCACTTCTTCCAGGCTTTGAACTTTGCTTTGCAAGGAAAAATACTTAATTCTCAGCAAGCTGTGTATTTTTTTTTTTAAAATTTTTGCCAGGGCAGGGTTTGAACCTGCCACTTCTGGTATATGGGGCCAGCACCCCACTCCTTTGAGCCACAGACACCGCCCAATAAACTGTGGATTTTTGTGATTTCATTGCCACTTGCTCTCCAGACTTCTTCACTGCTGGCATAAACAAATTACCATTAAGATGGCAAGACTAAGGTGATAGTTTAGGCATATGCTTTGATTAACTGTACTGTTTATCATTTGAGATATAATAAACCAAACTTTCGACTTGAAATTTGAAATTTCAGATTTAATGACCAAATAAAGTATCTTCATGCCTAACAACTATGTACATTTTTATTAATATTCAGAATGATATACAGAAATACATTAAAATGTGTTCCCATTGGGAAGGAGAAAAAAATGAGTGGGGAGTAAAAATACAGTGTACAAGTGGATGAAAATAAGTGAACTAATCAGTTAACAGGAAAAGAGAATTTTATGGGCTGATAATAATTTTGTTTTATTAATTTAGAGCTATAAACCCAATGTCCCGAAACAGAGATTCAAAAATAAAGAAAAAATCCAATTCCTGGTGGAGCTACTAAGCCCAAGGCAGTGTGCATATGGGGACCTGAACTGACCAAAAGGGTGAGGTCAGAGCCAGCCAGGCAGGAGACAGACAAAATCCTTAAATACCAGTCAAGCAAATGACCGTTCAGATGTGGTGAACTTTTTCTCCTGCAGTCCTGGGGGCATGCCTTGCTCACAGCCTGCTGAAGCTGTCACTCAGAGTTTCACATGGATGGGCTTTCTTAGGCCAGTCTAATTTTCTCTAAGCCAGGACTGGGTGGGGCCTGAGGGTGGGCCTCAGCTGGGGCCTGTAAGCCTAAGGCAATATGCAGATGGCAGGCCAGACTGACCTCAAGGGGGACTATGTATCAGGAAAGAGAACCCACAGAAAAAACACATCAAAGCATACACTGGGAAAAAGAATCTTCGTTCAATAAGTGGTTCTGGGAAAGTGGATAGCCACATGTAAAAGACTGAAACAGGATTCATACCTCTAATACTCACAAAAATTAGTAATGAAGTTGGAAAGAATAAGAATTCTAGAAGAAAATTCTGAAAAAAAATCTTGGCCTCGGCAAAAAATTCATGAAGAAGACCCCCAAAATAATAACAGCAACAAGAAAAATAAATCAATAAGACTTGATCAAATTAAAAAGCTTTTTGCACAGGGCAAGAATGCAATCACAAAAAGCATATAGACAACCCAGAGAATGAGAGAAAATACTTGCATGCTATATATCTCATAAAAGACTGACCGCCAGAATCTACAAAGAACTCAAGGAGATCAGCAAGAAACAACCAAACCACACCATTAAAAAGTGGCCAAAAGATATGAACAGAAACGTTTCAAATGAAGATACAAATGAAGATATTCTAATGGCCAACAAACTCATGAAAAATATCTTCAATATCTCTAACCTTTAGGGAAAGGTAAATCAAAACCAGATTGAGATATCCCTTAACTCCAGTGAAAATGGCTTCTATTACAATGTCCCCAGACAACAGATGCTGGTGTGAATGCAGAAAGAAAAAAATTCTTATACACTGTTGGTAGGACTGCAAAGTCTCATAGCCTGTATAGAAAATTATATGAAGGAACCTCAATGAACATAAGTAGACCTATCATTTGATCAAACAATCCCACTGCTGGGTATATACCCAAAGGAAAAAGAGGTCATTTATTTTTTAAAGCATTCAAACATTTATAGTAACACAATTCACATCTGCAAAGATGTGGAAACAACCCAAGTCCCCACCAATACGTGAACAGATTAATAAAATGTGGCATATGCATGCCACGGAATTCTACTCAGTCATAAAATAATGATTTAGTATCTTTTCTGACAACCTGGATGGAACTAGAGACCATTCTTCTAAATGAAACATGACAAGAATGAAGAAACAAACATTTGTGTTCAATACAAAATTAGAACCAACCAATTAATACTTAAGTGCA
>NW_003852435.1:12122671-12123276 GCF_000181295.1 Otolemur garnettii
GAGACCATTCTTCTAAATGAAACATGACAAGAATGAAGAAACAAACATTTGTGTTCAATACAAAATTAGAACCAACCAATTAATACTTAAGTGCACATATGGAAGTAAATGTCAATGAAAGTCAAGGTGGGTTAGTGAGGAAGGTGGGTATGACAAAATTCACACCTATTGGGTACTATCTGGATGAAGGGCACACTTATAACTTTGGCTGAATTTGTACAAAAACAAAGTATATAAACAAAACATGTATAATCCTTAATATCCTGAAATAAAAAAAATAAAATCCAATTACTCTAAATTCTCTTTCTCTTTTCTAATAATTACATGTGATTTATTTCCAGTTCACTATACATATTTTCACTTTTTTTATAGAATACCACTTAAAGTTCCTGAAATTGCCTTTTATTTTCAACTTTTGTGTAAATGAATGTACTCCACCAATTAGCCAGGGCATATTATCCTGGCTCTGCTTAATCTCTGTTAATTTCTGTTTAATCCAATTTTATCTTTTACAGTTTACTTAAGTGTCACCTCTTATTTTTTATAGTAATTTAAGATAGATACTACTTCTGTGTAGTATTGTGTTTTTTAAAGTAATTCATATA
>NW_003852435.1:12123884-12124475 GCF_000181295.1 Otolemur garnettii
TCCTTCCTTATAGATGCCATTGTCTATATGTGTCCTCATATGGTGGAAAGGGCAAAAGAGTTGAACTCTCTCTCTCAAGCCTCTTTTATAAGGCAACACCATTATCATTTAATGAGTTTTTCAAACTCCCCACCTCTTAATACCAGCATACTAGAGTCTATGTTTCAACATAAATTTTGGAGAGAACCACATTAAAACCATAGCAACGATAAAGTCCCAAATTGGGTCATCTAACTAAATCTCAATACCTAAATAAAGTATTCTAACTAGGTTTATACAAGCCTCTTGGGTGTAATTTATTCTAAAGTATAAGTTTTATACATCTATTAATCTGCAAAACTAAATATGCAAATTTTATGCTCCCAAATTCCAATAGACAATGGTAGAACAGGTATAGGATCATAGTTGGGAATGTTTTGTTTAAAAACCAGGAAAATTCAGAAAATGAAAGGTTGAAAAGCTGCTAATCTAAAGAAGTTTTGAACTCTGATCAAATAAACTTCAACAAGAGTTCCTTGATTAGAGTTAACAGACTGGGACTAATTTTCCTCAGAGGCTCTTAGGCCCAACTTCTGGGCTTGTTTTTTCACC
>NW_003852435.1:12125047-12145868 GCF_000181295.1 Otolemur garnettii
TAGTGCCAGCTCTTCTGCTCACAAGTCTTCTGGAGACTTAATCTCCACTCTTAAAATGTGTGTGCATAGTCTGATTGGGGTCTACTTTGACATCCCGATCTTGAAACGTGTTCTGCATCCCATACTCTGTGATCATAAATAATTTAGAGTAATAAAAATAGGAAGAAAATCAGTGTAATTAAAATAACTGGTTAAAGAAATAGGTAAGAAAATGCAGGTCCAACAAGAACTATGACATAAGGGTTTGGCCTTCTCCCCTTAGATTGATGATTAAAGCAGTGATGTGTGTAATAAAAACAGAGCTGGCTCAGAGTTAGGGGCTTCCACCTGTCCTCACGCTTAGAGGTAGAAAGTCCCTCTAGCCCAACTTCTTCAAACCTTCCCTCATCCTCTAATCTCCACCCATCACTAGGAAAGTCATGGGATAGTTTGGGGCTAATCCCCAACAAATAGTCCTTGTTTGCAACTAAGTAGTTTAATTAACCTATTTCTTGCCAATAAATTCGGGAAGGGGGGGCAAACAGCTTTCTTTAATTGTGTACTCTTCATTTACTTCATGTTCCAGAATGGCAGTGTTTCCAGGTATGACAATTTTGTAAAAACTTTGCAGGCTACTTTTTAAACTACACCAAGCTTCAATCCATTAAATAAAAGCCACACTCACGGAATCTTGTGGCGATAACCTATTCTCTTTCTTGACCTTCTGCCAAAATGATTGAAGAACAATGATCTAAAGCTTTTCTGAGGACCTCCAGTTTGCTCAGAGGATGAGGAGCACAACTTTAATTTGTGTTAATATGTACACCGACCTTCCGATATTTCCAAGTTGTCAGAAAAATTGTGTAGTCACATGTTTCTAAGCTATATTTATAAATCACTTAATTTCAAACTTTTGCTATTTGGATAGCCTGAGAGTTTTCTAAATCATCACATATTGATTCCTTTGTAACAGTTTTACCTTCTAATTATCTCCAAATTTCTTATATTTTACTATCAGCAGCAATAGAAATTAGGCCACACCCTTAATACTTTAGTTAGAAATTTCCTCAGCTCTGTATTTTAATTACTTGCAAATTCAGGTCGCCACTTAAAATAGCATACAATTTTGTTAAACTTTCTGTCACTACCTTCTTTCTAAATCTACACTTGCAACAGCTTTAAAATACATATTGCTATTAACAGACATGGTTCTTTATATGTTCCTCAAGATGTTCTGGCCCTCACCAACTACCTGACCTCAAAACATATGCAGAATTATCTTTTCCATAGAATAGAATGTTCAGAGGGCTATCTGTCATCATATTTACAGATTTTTCTCAGCAATAATATAACAAGAATGTTGGTGTTTGGGGTTCATGTTAGAATTCTATCTATTATTGCTTACAAATGATTATAACAGATAGGTACAGTCTTTTATATTACCCTTTTCTTCTCCTAGCATTCTGTTCCACAGCCTTACTTTTTATTATGAAGTAATTATGTTATATTGTTTTTTCATGAACTATCAATTTTAAAAATTAGAGACATATTTCTTATTAAATAATATTTTAGTATATGCAGTTTTAACTTTGTTATACCTCATCTGATTTATCCTTTCCCATATAATTTTAAATCTGTAAATACTACATATGGCAAAGTCTTGTATTTTAAAGTAATTATATTACTATCTTCACACACCAGATTTTTTAAGTTTTTCACTATTTTTCTTGCTTTTAAGTCCCATTTTTATTTATTATTATTATTCATTTATTTATTTATTTTTAGAGACAGAGTCATCTGAGTTTGTCACCCTCAGTAGAGTGCCATGGTGTCACAGCTTACAGCAACCTCCAGCTCTTGGGCTTAGCCAATTCTCTTGCCTCAGCCTCCCGAGTAGCTGCAACTACAGGCACCTGCCACAACGCCCAGCTATATTTTGTTGCAGTTTGGCCAGGGCTGGGTTTGAATCCACCACCCTCGGTATTTGGGGACAGCACCCTATTCACTGAGCCATAGGTGCTGCCCTAAGTCCCATTTTTAGATCATAACTTTTTCCAATTGTGTTCATGTATAAGATAGTTTACTGAGTTACCATCCTTCCCAGGAGCCCTCTGTTCTAATCTGGACTGATTGATCCTAGCTTCTACTGATGCAAAAATCACTTCCTCTCATTATTTCTCTTATCCATTATGTTTGCTTTCTGGATTACATGTTTTGGTCTCTATTTTACTGTTTTTCTTGTATTACACATTTTATCCACTTCTACTATGGTTCTTATGTGTGCCCTCTAAAATTTAGATGTTGCCAGTGTGACAGTATGAATAGATGGGGTCTTCTTCTTATTTATTTATTTATTTATTTATTTGCAGTTTTTGGCCAGGGCTGGGTTTGAATCTGCCACCTCTGGCATATGGGGCCCACGCCCTACCCTTTTGAGCCACAGGCACCACCCAATAGATGGGGTCTTTAAGAGGCAATTAGTCCATGAGGTTGTTTTTCTTTTTCCTTTATGCAGCCAAAGCCCTTAAATAAGAGGCTTCATATAACATTTGGCTACCTTGATTTTCTGCTTTTCTATGATATAGAGTTATATTATTAGCTCTTCTGCTACTGCCACACAAGGACATAGCAAGAAGGACCTCACTGGACACCAGTGCCTCATTCTTGACATTGGACTTCCCAACATCCAGACTGTGGAAAATAAATTTCTGTTCTTGGAGTAGTGCCTGTGGCTCAAAGGAGTAGGGAACTGGCCCCATATGCCGGAGATGGTAGGTTCAAACCCAGCCCTGGCCAAAAACTGCAAAAATAAATAAATAAATACCTTTCTGTGCTTTATAAGTTACCCAGTCTTAAATATTCTGTTATAATAGTGCAAATCAAGACAACATTATAAGATTATAAAATTAATCATTTTAGAATGTTAGAAAACATTCTAACACTATAAAATAAATGTTACTTTACATATGTAATCATGCTTTAATTATATTCTCAAAGTTTACTTATAGCTTTTCTAGCTATAGAAAATAAAGATAAAAGGATTATTCTGCATAAATGTTGAAGCTTTCGTTCTTAATTTTCTTTCTCTTCTAACATCCAGTGTTACTATTGACCTTTTGATACCACTTGATCTTTGTTTTACTATAATCGTAGTATTTATTTTACTCTGGATGTTTTCATGCCAATTCTTTATTCCTAGCATGATTATCTTTTGATGAATTTGTTAGTTTTTCACTGTGGTAAGCAGTCATTGTTAATTTTTATCCCCTTCATTATAATAAAAAAACAATTAAGTTTTAAACTGGACTGGAGTATAAGTAGCAAAATTTACTTTCAAAAAATCTTAAATAAGTACTTAGTATGGTATTATTGTACTCACACACTGAATGCCTAAGTGAATGGAAATAAAATTTCAATGAAGTAACAATCCAGAAACTGAAAATGTCTAGGATATTTCATTTCTAGGAAGACCATTTAAGGATTCATTTATGGCAGCAGAAATTTAAGAAAAAGCTATTTTTAGAAAAAATAATTAATGGGTCACCTTGATAAATTCCTTTAGTTCTTGGAAAAGTTAAAAGTGTGGAAATAAATCGATGCAATTCATAAACATTGGAGAAATATAATGAAAAAATAAGTGAAGTTTATTCATTAGGAAAGATAAGAAAACTGAAAATATATTAAATGGCTAAGAAATAAATAAGGACATAATAAGAGGTTCTTTTGAGCTGCACTTGAGCTAACATAAGAAAAACATGAAAAAAAAGCAATTTGTAGGGCCTGTTACAAAGAATTATTATACAATTAGTTTTAATGAGATTGAGTAAAATATTAATACAAAGCTTAATTTGCGATATAATACATTTTGGTATTTTTAAGCATTAAGGCATTTAAATGATCATTACCCCATTAATAAAGTATTAGTATATATTTAGATTTCTCAAATTCTCTGAAGTAAACAAGATAAAGAATGATTACCAAAAAGTATGTTGTTTTTTTTTTCTCCCAACATTATTTTATCCAGCTAAGACTTTATGTGGGGTGTGTATGTGTTTGTGAATGTGTGTGGCTGGCAGAGCAGGTCGGGGAAGGGAAGGTGAGCTTACTTTAGTCTGCTTTGCACACCAATCCACTTTCTTCATTCACGTACACCTTACATTCACATTTATGGAGTTGTCTGTAATCAAGTATAACACAATTTCTGGAAATCATTGCAGTGGCATCATAATTCCCTATTTCAAAATTAAGATAATCAGCTTTTGGCAGACCTCTGAAGTTATAAAAATGACTTAAACCAAAATGATTCCAAAAATAATGAAATCCAAGCAAATTGTGCTGGTCCCCAAAGACAAAGTAAGTTTTACTCTGTTCTGTGAACCACACATTGCACAAAATGTTTTTCATGAGAATTCCATTTATATATTTTCAGTTTTGTGTTACAAATACATATTCATTGAGTAACGAGGTATTTGTAAAGTATAGTTGATGTGTGTTTCAGCTCCCAAATTTGGAAACAAACTAGATCTCCCTTCAGGACACAGGCTTTTCATTCATGCAGTAAATACATGTTGAGTGCCCATTCTGTGCCGTAAACGTCTTTAGGTCTTCTTGCTGGGGAGATACATGATCCCTTGAGTAAGCAAATAAAGATGCATACAGACGGTGGTTCGTTCTCTGAAAACAGGATGATGTGATAGAGGGCAACGATGTTGGGGCACAGAGGAGGGGCTTTGAACTCTAAAGTTTGAAGTGCTCCAGAAAGTTGTCTCTGAATTACAAGAAAGGACTTAAATCTTGACCTATTTAGTTTCAAATAGAGACCTTTTACCTGATCTCTTATGAAGAGATATCAATGCTTAAAGTTCACAATTTTGTGCCTATTATAATGTATTTCCCCCTATTTTTTAAATTAATCAGTTGAATAGTATTTACATTTTTCCATATTATAACATGATTCTTAATGAACATTAAATGCCTGATAGAAGATTAAATATTTATTGCATAGTACGTATTATATTACACTAATTTTCATTTCAGAAAATTGAGACTTGATTTAAATTACTTAATCACTTATATGATTCAGTCCTTATTTGAACCTATGGTAGACTGTCCACCATTTCAAAGTTTTATCCACAAGAGTTCTATTTTATTTTACTTTTTCTGTAAAATATAATTTTGGAAGTTAGTTGGAACTTGACTGTTATTTACATGAGATTCTATGTCCTTTGGAATATCAAAAGTAGTGATAAGTGATATAAAATCAGATTTTGGTTTAAAGGGTACAGTATCTGACAATGATGTTAAAATGTTTGTACCAGTGCTTGAATTAAAATTTAAAAATAAGTTTAAATGTGGAAAATAGAATTATAAAGGTTGTATGCAGTTCAATTTTTAAAAATTGACAGTGGAAGAGGGAAATGAGTAGGGGTCAGCTCATACAAACTTTTGGAAGTCATATGAAAAGGGATAGAATTTAATAATTTGACTGTATTCATGTTTTGGATTGAATCAAGAGAAAACAAATCTTTGTGCATTCTTCAGTTCTCTAGTTGCCACCTGGAAGCCAAAGAAAGCATGAGAATACTGTCTACTTTTGAGATAGATCATAAAAGCCATTATCATGTGGATTCCACGAAAGATGAGGCTATCATTGATTCAAGGGCAACATTTTATTTATCTAAATGCAATATGTCCAAAACATTTAATCAACATTTTATGTAAGATTAAATTTGATAGAAACCTACTTGCTAATAATTCAGTTTTGTTTTAAAGCCAGACATACATAAATGTACAGATAGATAGATTCCTTGATCAATAAAAAGATAATTATACAAATGAATCCCATATATTCGATTTTACACTAATCAATTTCACTAAATATATATGTAGTGATTATTCAATACAAATATTAATTTAATATAAATGAGTAAACAATAACTAGCATTCATGCTGATAGGCATTGTGTCAATTGGCATTCAATAAAGTAAAGGTGTCGAAAGAAATAGTTGTATTCATTAACATCTACGCACTCTTGACAAATAGGGATACACTTATCAAAAGCCCTCTTCCTCTGTTTTTATGCAATGGACCTGCAAGTTATTTGAAAAAATTTGAGTCCCTCAGAAATTAAATTCTTGAATTTAAGTACAAATATTTACCCATTTAGTTTTTCTTTAAAACGCTTCCAACAGTAGACAGACTGTATTTGAAAATGTTTATGGTGAACTTAGGATTGAACCAGTATAATAAGTGGGGCTCAGCATTCTATTTGAGGTGAAGAGAATTGTGGGTGTTCCGTGAATCCCTTATACCTGGTCTACTAGACTGGAGTTAGTTCTACATAACGCAAAGCATGTGATAATGACAGAAGAAATTTGGGAAGAAAAGAACATGAATATTTTGAATTGTTAAATAAATATAAATAGGGGCAATGAAAATAAAGTTAAATACACAAAATTATGAGTGAAGGCATTCCAGTGATGTTTGTTTTTAAGTTTAAATAAAGTCAAACTATGTTTTTAAAAATGTATTTTATGCTTTTACTTAATTAATGCAGAAGCCTTTTCTTCTTTAGCTATCCTGCAGAGGAGGGCAGGTTCAAGAAATTCTTGTTTCTTCATAAATAACCCCAGTAACCTCACCTTATTCTCAGAAGTTTCTGTCCATGTTTCCCTAACTCTTGACAGATAAAAAGGCTTGTCCTGTCTGGAGCCTCTTCAAATGAGGACTGTTTTTATCCAGTATCAGAGAAAAAGTTGTAAACTAGGCCACATCATAAAGACAGCTCTGTGTTCCAAAATTGAGAAGAATGACTAGCGGCCTTATTCCAAAAGTAACAACCTTTCATTTTAATAGAACATTGGAAATATGCAATGCCAAAGATATAAAATATATGGCAATCAATGAGTAGAGGTAGCTGCATTAGGCCTTCCACATTCACCACGGGGCAAACTCAAAGTTTCGTGGCAAATATCATAATGGCGGAGGATACCAAGAGGCCATACAAACAAAAATATAAAAGTAACCTTTTCTATCTTTAGTTAGGTAAACTGAAGCACTTAACTAAAGGACTTAATATTCTATTTACTTTCACATTTTCTTGCTCTTTCACTGTATCTTTCTTCTTGTGTCACCAGGACTAGAACAACATATTTTGATCATTAAAAAAAAACTTTCTGAAACATTATTTCTGCCACCTTTTACTTTAAAACCCCTGAATCTGTGTGGTTCACGTTCTTACCTGTCATTATTTTTGTAGTGTAAATTTATCAAACCCTGATGCAATCTCTTAATTTAGTTCTGATTTTAGAACTCACTTCATAATCACTTTTCTCCCTGGGGCTTCACATAGCTGATCTATTCAGTGATACAGTCTAACAGATTCTGGATTTCTTCATGCCAAGGCCCTTTTCACCACTACAACTACCCAGAGGCCCTAACTCTTTTTTCTCATATAAATACTAAGCTATGAGATCTGCCTCTTTGAACACAATCTTTTCTTTTTCAATGTATCATATTTCTAGAATAATGTTTTGACCAGCCTCATTTTTCTATTACTATACTGTGTAGACCTTAGTATTCATCAGGATAAATAAATATGTAATAATAAATAAATTATTATAATAATAAAAACAACATTAGTGAACATTAACCGAGTAATTATCTGTGCCCATTAGATTGATTCTCCCTTCCCTGTATGGTTGGTGTAGCTCTGTGCTTTGCTTTGGTCAATGGAATGTAAAGTTACAAAAGCTCTTGGAGGCATTGTGAATTTCTGCTTGGGCTCTAAAACTTTTACTTTTTGAGAACAGCATGTTTCAGATAGTGGCTAGTATTCCATATTTTGCTGTATAATGTGCATTTTTCCCCCCAAAGTTTTTTTTTCTTTCTTTTTTTTTTTTTTTGCAGTTTTTGGCTGGGGCTGGGCTTGAACCCACCACCTGTGGCATATGGGGCTGGTGCCCTAGTGCTTTGAGCCACAGGCACCACCTCTTTGCCCAAAGTTTTAAGGGAAAAATAAGAATGCATCAGGCAACTAATTCCATATCTATGTAAATGTGTTTAATTCTTTTATTTTCCCTTATGTTCTAAAAGTATAACTCTAGAAAGCAATATTTATATCTATATGCAAAATAACATTCTGGAATATAGTAATTGGTTTTGTTGAACCTACAATGAAATTGCCATGAAAGCCTATGTTACACACTGGCCAAAAGCAATTGCTTAAAAACTTAACCTGCTTTGATACCTGGTTGGCTAACCAGCCACCTGTAACAGTCCTCCTACCCTCAGACCCTTAGGCAGACTTCTGCAGCTCTGCACAACAGCTGAACTCAACAGAGGTACCACCTGGCCCGGGAACATTCACTGTGGCCTGACGGCAGTACTGGTGAGGGCGAGAAAGCAAAGAACCCTTGTGTACTGTCAGTGGGAGAACAGATTGGCACAGCTATTGTGGAAAACCATGTGGAGGTCCCTAAAGAAATTAGAATTAAAAATAGAAATACCTTACCTCACAAGAGCCAATATATGAGAAAAAAAAAAAAGAAGACTTAAGTACCCATCAATGGAAGAATGGCTTCAGAAATTATGGCATATATATGTGAATCATATATACATATATGCCACATGTAATGCTATATAATTAAATATACGCATATATACATGGATATTACTTACTTTTAAAAAGAAAAGATATCCCATTATTTACTACAGCTTAGATGAACTTAGAGGACATTTTTTGTTCAGTGAAATAAGGTAGAGAAGGAAAAAAAATGTTGTGTGATTTCATATATATAGAAACTAAGAAGAAAGAAGATAAATACACAGAAAAATAGGACAAAGTCACGCTTACCAGAGGAGGGGCTGGTGGTGGGAAATAGACAGCTCAAAGAATACAAAGTTACAGATACAAGGATAAGTAATTCTGGAGATCCAACGTACCATATGAGAAGTATAGTTAATAGAATAATATCATACGAGGGATTTTTGCTAAGAGAATAGATTTTAGATGCTCTTGCCACATACACACAAAGACATAAAAATATCTAACTATATATGATGATGGATATGGGAATTTGCTTTAGCACATCACATCATATCACTATGGAAAGTATATCAAAACATCATTTCTCACAACTTCAATATACAATTTTTAAAAGCACAAGTAAATTTCTTTTAATAAAAGCAATGTAAAAGCTGCACATATCTTTGCTACTTATAATTCATGATTCAGAATTTAGCCCCATGTTCAAGCAGGCGATGAAATCTAGTTTTTATTTGGATAGACAAGGGGCTTGATGAAACTATGACTAGTTCTGTTAACAGAAAGAAGAGAAGAGAAGGACAGTTAGTAATTTCTGCCTGGAGTAGTCTTGAAATTCCATCCTTCCATTTAACTTACTTTTTATAGATAGTTTATTATGTGGACCTATTTGCAACTATAGCTTAATTAACTTCTGTAAGCTAAGTAATATAACATCACCCATTCAGCTCTAATTTCTCTTATGATATCCATAAGTCAATAGATAACTGATACATTCAATGTCTCATTTCTAAAACTAAGTTAGGAATGTGTAAAAATGGGTGGCACCTGTGGCTCAGTGAGTAGGGCGCCAACCCCATATATTGATGGTGGAGGGTTCAAAACCGGCCCTGGCCAAACTGCAGCAAAAAATAGCTGGGCGTTGTGGCAGGCACCTGTAGTCCCAGCTACTCAAGAGGCTGAGGCAAGAGAATCACCTAAGCCCAAGAGCTGGAGGTTGCTGTGAGATGGGACGCTAGGCCACTCTACCAAGGGCGACAAAGTGAAACTCATTGAGATCTACTCACTCTGGAGAAATATATAGCTATTAAAATGTCTCCCTTTGTGTTTCTCAAGGTAAAATAGTGTCAACTGTATTCAATTAAAAAAACAATAAAATGCAAATCATCAAGTTCATATTAGAGAAGAAACTCTGAGATCATTTTCAAGGAAAGAATTTTTCTTAAAGACTAGAGCCAAGGAAATTAGTTTAAAAGTTATTATAGCAATTTGGGCAAGAAATAATGAGGATCCAAACTACCTCTGCACAATTTGAGAATGGGTAAGCAGTGGAAAAGCCTACAGCTGAAATGACGAAAAATTCAAAAATTTGGTGAGAGACTGAATCACAGTTACAAAGCAGCAGCTGAGATGACTTGCTGGATTCTGAGTCAGGATGTTGCGCTATGTGACAGGGAGAAATTCGAGTGGGAAACAATAAATTAGTAGTTGGTTGCCCTTAGTAGAAGTGCCCTTTCATCCCTTATTTTCTTGGTTGCTGGTTTGATTCAAAGACTGATGGGCCTTCAACATCAATTCGAATTATGAAGCCAGAGAGTCCTTGGGAGACAGATGATGAAATGCTTCACATTTATTTCCAAGGGACATATTTTTAAAACATCCTTTTTGAGAACACCATTTTATAAATACATCTATTTTTTCTTTCTTTTTTTTTTTTTTTTATAAAGACAGAGCCTCAAGCTGTCCCCCTGGGCAGAGTGCCATGGCTTCACAGCTCAAAGCAACCTCCAGCTCCTGGGCTCAAGCGAGTCTCCTGCCTCAGCCTCCTGAGCAGCTGGGACCATAGGCGTCCCCCACAACACCCGGCCTTTTTTTGGTTGCAGCCATCCTTGTTTGGTGGGCCCAGGCTGGATTCAAACCCGCCACCTTGGGTGTACACGGCTGGCACCCTAGCCACCAGAGCCACAGGCGCCAAGCCAATACATCTATTTTTGTTACATTTTCACAGTCTAAAAATCCATGCTGTACCTGGTATTGGAGAAGATTATCGTGAGAAAAAATAATATTCTGTTCATTAACCATGATGCATAGGTTGTAACATTTATCCTTAGAAGCCTTCCTCTGCTTTTTCAAGTATGTGTTTTGATTCATCTTTGAAGATCATAGTAAACACATCAGATGATTATAAAAATAACATAGATTGTACGTATGTCAGCAAGGACTTTTTTTAAACAGGAAGTTTGGAGTGACTCTCATGTTATTGAAATTACTTTGCTGAAATTGTTTTTTATATGAATTTTTCAAATAAGTATCTTGAAGAAAGTGGCAATGAATTGTACTTATCACTTTAAGATCTCAGTGAAACTACTGGTTTACACAATGAAAGAGATGGTTGGAAAATGATTTAGGTCAAGTATAGTATCACAATTGCTCACAATAAGATTTTTCTTCAAGTGAATGAGTTATCACTTACAAATTCATCCAAACAAAATATCATAAGCACTTTTAAGGCAAACCACCAGAAACTTGTATTAATTACATAAAAATAAGTCAAAATCTTTTAGCTCTATGAATGTAAAAGTTTTCTTTTCACTAATTTTTTTTTAATTATAAAAACATGTAGGCAAAATGTTACATCTTAAATATATGATTAGATGAATAGCTAAAATTTCTAGAGAAGGCTCATAAGCCATTCTTTGATAGATAAGCAAACCTCTTGATGAAAACTTAACTTGGAGTAGGATAGCTGAAAATGCCAGAAAAATAGACTGAAAAGTCCACATACTCAGAGTAGCATTTTCTAGTCTTGATAGGGAGGATATAGCTAAAAATAATATTTTTCTTTGACATTATTGACATCAACAGAAAAGTTTCCTTGTACCTCCCCCAAAAGATAAGTTATTTGTTGTCAAAGTTTGCTTGAGCGCTTGCAAAATTGCAAGTATGCTGAATAATCTATGATAAGCGTCATTTTCTTCAAATGTTTAGAGATCCATCTTGCCACTTAGTGTGTCTGGGAATTAGACAATATTTTATACATATTTAGTCTTCTGAAGGAAAAATAAACAAGTCTTATTTGCAGTGAGCACACAAAAATATTGTTAACCATATTTTAGAAAAGATTTATACTAAAGAAAGAAACCAAGAAATTTCTAGTTTATATTCTGCTGGTTAATATTGTGTAGTGTCAGTGGAAAAGTCAAATGTCCAAGTCTATGATCATTTGTGGAGAGAATTAAGGACAATATTGAATGATCAAATATTTGTTCCTTTAACTGTCAGTATTATTCATAATTTTTATTGAGAAGAAAGGAATAACACATTCATGGAAATAGAGGTCTCAAATATTTATGTTGGGAAATTTTGTTTAATTTGTTATGCTTTTTTAATTTTACATTTTATTTCTACTTTGTTCCTTTAAATACTCAAAACATATTGACTCAACAAAATAATTCATAAAATTCATGAATTGAATTAGAAAAATATTTAATTTATTTTATTTCACGCTTACTAAGCTGCTGTAAATGTACATAGGTATACGTTCCCAAATTTTGATCTTGTTGGTATTTCAGCAAATTTGTAAAAGCAAGCACTGAGAAAGACAAACAAGAAAGGAGAAAAGAGCATGTGAAGGTTTTCATTCTATTTTATAATTACTACCTATAAAACTTATTTCACAATATTATTTCTATAATCTATATAGATAGATATGCCTATATATGATGCCTGTGCGTTAGCACACACATGTAGGTGTATGTACGTATGATATATTCTGTTTTTATCCATTCAACTGTTAGTGCACTGTAGGTTGAACTCAGTTAAAAATTCTATGCTGGAACTTTATTAGTTTCTGCATGGCCTCTGAACATCAAGAAAATTTTCAAATTTTACCTAAGGATTCAATAATAACCTTTATGCCACATAAAACTGCAGGCCTGTTGAGTATCTGTGGCTGACAGTCACAGAGGCTAATGATTGATGAACTGACGGTTTGCAGTCACAGTCTCCTGGGAGTCATGGCATTCTTAAACTAACATTAAAAAGGTACAATTGCATTTTGTTATGCCTAAAGAATAAAAAAAGGTCTTTTTCTACTTTGTGGTTGACCTTGCTTCTGAGAACACTCCCAGGTGTCATGCTCTGCCTTGAGAGAAAACACAGATACACATGGATTTTGACAGACATTATTTTTTAGTATGGAATAACCTATTTTCTGGTTTGCACCATTAATGTGTTTATTTTCATTAGCTTAAAATAGACCGAAATAATTACATCATTAGTGGAAAATTAATTATTTCATAAGTTCCACATCATTACATTTATATTTTATTCTGTAACATTAAAGAAGTATAACAAAAGATTTTATAGGTTAAATGTCTCCCAAAAGTCTGTAAATATTTCTTTTTTAACCTGACATAATTTTGACCTTATCTGAAAGTCATTTTGGGGTCTCAGCAGGATGGGGCATCTATGACAATGGAAGTGTTTTTCTATTTTATCTTTTAATTTTCATAACTTCACAGTTATCTTGACTCTAGTTGACGGTATTTTTGAGGAAGTTAGCTTCGTGTTTATATTGAAATTTTTTACCTTAAATTATAGAAGATTGACGGAGGAAAAACAATAGTTGGAAGAAAACAAAAAAAGTTCTAGCTCTAAATTCTATAGAAAAATAAAATAATAAAATAAGATGTTTTCCTTGTTCTCATAGAGCTACAAATTTCCACGTTGATTCCCATTTTTACATATAATAAAGTCTGTGATTTTACAACAGATAAAAACAATGCATAGGGTAAGGTTTGTCCACATGTTGATATATATTTGCTTATTATTCAGATATTTCTTTTCAAAATAGTCCTACATAGATATAAATTTAAAAATGGTGTACTATGTTACTAAAGAGAATGTTCTCCAACTCCATTTGGGTTAATACAAAAGATATAAACTTTCCATCTTTTTTTTATGTCTGGATCCAAGTTAACACATGCCCACTCAAGAGAAAAATTCAATTTACTTCAGGTTGCTGGGAGGGGAAGGAGGAAGGGGGTAAAGGGAAAGAGGCAGGAAGAACGGTGTCCTCTCACCTAAGGGGCACAATGAAAGGGTATGTGGCACTCCTGGGTGAGGGGCACAACTACATCAGGGACCTTTTCTTTCTTTTGTTTTCTTTTTTCTTTCTTTCTTTCTTTCTTTTCTTTCTTTCTTTTTTTTTTTTTTTTGTGATAGATCTCACTATGTCACCCTTCGTAGAGTACAGTGGTGTCACAGCTCACAGCAACATCAAACTCTTGGGCCTAAGCGATTCTCTTGCCTCACCCTCCCGAGTAGTACAACAGGGACTTTTTCAAATGCAAACATTGTAACCTAATCATTTGTACCCTCATATTAATCTGAAATTTAAAAATATTGTGTACTAAAAATGGTGTATCAAATAATTTAGGACAAAATGCAGACCAATCTTTCTTTGCCTACATTGCTGAATGAGTCTGGTGTGTACACAGGGAAAGGACTTTGAAGTTAGAGAGCTTCAATTGCAACCCGTTCTCACCCACCAGGCTATTAAACAGATTTCTTCTGATTTCTGAGTCTCAGCATTCCTTTTTCTAGAATAGAGATAGTAATTTCTGCTGATTTCATAAGATAGCATATGGAAAATTCTAAGAAAAGTAGTAGGCATTTGGTAAGAACTTAGTAAGTGATAAGATTAATAGCAATAGGGACAGGATTTCAGGAAAGGTGAGTCACAATCAAATAAAATTTACTACATTGTTCCTGATAATTGTATTACTGCAAATAAAATGTGCCATTAAACAGAAAGTTATTTAAAAGGAATTTGAGAAGGTAATCCAGAAGATAATAACAAACAGAAGAAAATGTGTTATAAATAACACAGCAAGTTCATAGGTATTGATCCTATAGTTTCTGATACTGATTCATTCATTCCAACTTTCAGTTAATGATATTATATAGACAAACTTAAAAAAAAAAAACCTAGTTATAATCACCTTTTTATTCAAATACAGTCAAATTTTAACTTAGGTCTTATTTTCTTTATATAATAGAAATAACCATGATCACTTTCATTTTATAATATGGACTAACTTATTTATAAGCATTAATTTTTAATAATTTCAACAACTGCAAGGAAATTACAGTTTCTTTAACAATTTTCCCAACACTGATACTGAAGTACAAAGAGGCTCAGGAACTTGCACAGGCCACACAGCCAGAAAGTGACCAAGCTCATATTTAAAACAGGACATTTTTGTCTTCAGATCTCCAGAGCTTAACCCTCACATCATATAAATTGAGGGGTACAAAAGAAAATTTAAATTAGAAATTTGCTTTATTTAATAATTAAAAATATTTTAAGATAATAAAAATGAAATACTTTTTTAAGAACATGGTGTTATATTTTAATTTTGATCCTTTTCTTTCTTTTTTTTTTTTTTGGTAACATGGACTATGGTTTCCTAAGATATACTTGAGAATTATATTTAAATGATATTTTCTTGAGGAACGATTAAACAATAGAGCTTATATCTACATAATTAAATTGGCAATTAGTGTTCTCTAAAACGTGTCTCCATTGTAATTTTGAAAATATGTTGTTTACTGGTACAACTTTTTCATTTTTAGTGTATCTCTTGTTCACTTGCCATTTTCTATTTTTAAATTAGAGAGTTGCATGAGCCCTTGGTTGACAATTGGCCAAGAAAACACATAACATTTTGAGCCAATTAATTATGTAAAAACTGCATTGTCATAAAATATAGCCATGCATCACTAATGATGAAGATATGTTTGGAGAAAGGTGATTTCATCATTGTGAGCATATCAGAGTGTATTTATAGAAATCTAGAGTGCACTTACACTAACACGCCTAGGCTGTATGATATAACCTGTTGCTTCCAAGCTTTAAATCTATACAGCATGTTACTGTAGGCAACTATATCACAAAGTTAAGTATCTCAATATTTAAAAGGTATATAAAATGTGGCAGAGAAGATAAAAAAATGGTACATGCATATAGGGCACTTACCATGTATAGAATGTGGAGAGATGGAATTTGGTCTGGATGTGTAAGTGAGAGGGGAGAGAATGTGAAGCCTTGGCCTTTACTGTACACTACAGTAGACTTAATAAACTCTGAACACTTAGGCCCATACTAAATGTATAATAAAATATTTTCCTGTTTAATAATGACTTAATTTTAGCTTGTAATATTTTTACTTTATAAACTTTCAATTTTAATTTTTTTATTCTTTGATAACTACCGTTAACTTATAATCATGTTGTAAAACTACATGAAAATATTTTCTTTCTCTATAGCCTTATTCAATAATCTTTTTCCTACTCCTTAAAGTTTTTTTACTTTTTTAAATTTATTGTTAAAAATGAAGACACAAACACGCATATTACCCCAGGCCTACACACGATCAAGATCATCAATATTACTGTCTTCATATCTTGTCCCACTGGTAGGTCTTCAGAAGCAGTAACACACGTGGACTGTCATTGCCTATGAGAACAATGCCTTCTTCTGAAATAGCTCCTGAAGGATCTGCCTGGTGCTGTTTTACAAGTCAATTTCTTTATTTTACAGTCAATTTTTTAAAAATAAGTAAAAGGAATACATTCTAAAATAATTATAAAAATTATAGTATAATAATAGCATAATAGTATACTATATAATAAAAACATAAACTAATAGCATAGTCATTTATTATCATTGTGAAGTATGATATGCTGTACATGCTTGTATATACTATACTTTTATAAGACTGACAATTCAGTAGGTTTGTTTACATCAGCATCAATCACCACCAACGCATGAGCAATTTGATGTGCTATGACATTATGATGACTGTAATATCACCAGATGATAGAAATTTTTCAACTCCATCATAATTTCAGGAGATCACTGCGTATACAAGATATATGGTTTGTTGTCTACTGCAGTACATAACTGTAATTTAGTTGCTAATTTGTTAATATTCTCAATAATGCAATATGTCCGTATTTATATTAAAACATATAGTGGGAGTTGATACACAGGTTTTTTTTTCTTTATTTCTCATATTACCTGTATTAAAATTAATTTGCTTTTGTCTACTCAATACTTTTCTGTAATATTAATGTAAGGCACATGCCCTAAAATGGCATCTGGATAGTGTAATACCAATGACCTTATGCAAATATTTCCACGTCTAAGCTAAGTTCAGTTTTACTGTCTTTTAAAAAAATAGATTATAACTACCACTATTTTTTCTCATTATAATGCTTAACAATACTTGTCATAATTGTCTGTAGATTACGAATAATCTGAATAGTTATTGATTAACACTTATTTTATTTGCACTGTTAGCAAACACTAATCAGTTATCCGTAATCTAAGCTTTTATCCAAAGTACAGATTCTTTTCGTATTTGTTTCCTGGTTAAATAAATCTTAGTAACTATACATTCATTAGTTTCTGCCTCAACAAAAATTATTGCAAATATAATATGTGTTAGGCACAGTTAAGGGTTCTGGGAATGTACAGAAGAAAATTAAACAGTTTTTTTTTATTTCAAATTGATAGGACGGTACAAAGTTTTAGGTTACATCGTTCTAACTTCCAAAGTAAAGGTCAAGTTGTAGGAGAGATGTTCACCCACGGGACATGACGAACACCATCTCATTGAACACTAGTTTTTCTTAATGAACATTCAGTCTTATATCCCAGAAACAGTGAAGACTAAACTAAGTTGAAAATATGAGAAATGCTACAAATACACCTATTCAGCAATTAAAAAATGATGTTTGCTTGAAGATGGGATAAGTGACAGACATGAGTATACAAGGGGAATAGAGAAAAAATTGTACATGATATATATCTTTATTATCTTGATTGTCTTGCATCGTGCATACATATGACAATATTTGTTACATTATACCCTTAGAATGCTAATTATATACCTCCTATGCAAACAGTCCTTCAGTTTAATACAATTTATTTAGGGCAAAACAGATTTTTTAGGTTAAAACAATTAGAAATTTATGCAGTTCAAAGAAGATATCACTGTGGGCTGATTGTCAGAAATAATTCTATGGGGAACTAGAAATTCATATTTCTTTTGAAAGATGCAAAATGTGCCGAGAGACTAAGAGGTAAGAAGACCAATGACTTTTAACAAGCATATGTATGGTTTGCATTAAAAAAACAAAGCAAAACTCCTGATTCCTCATCAAGTTGGCTCTTGGACACAGGCTGAGGAAGAACCATAAACAGACAAGGAAGCCCAAGTCATACTGAGGTTAAATTAAATATACAATGATCAGAAACAATTCACTGTACAATATCTACACATGTACAACGTCCACAAAAAAAGTAGTGATTGCAGTTTAATTTTGAATTCTAAAATCTATTTTGGCACTAAACACTAATCTGATTCTGATTTTTTCAAGTTTGATGGCAGAAGCCTGTCAAAATGTAACCATTTATATTAGTTGTGTATTGTCGATTGATGTTTGCAAAAGTCTTCAGAAATACTTGACTTATTCTTTAAATAGATTATTTCTTCCTAGAACAAAAAAAAAGTCATCTTTCTTGTTCTATAAACAAGATGCAAATGCTTCAAAAACATGTTTTCTGATCATATTTATGTAAAGACATATTCTCCACAGCTCAATTTTACTGGGTAGTTTGAAATCAATTTGTAATGTAATCCCTTCTAGAGGAAAACTAAGTAACACTCACATCTGGTTTAAGAAAGCAAACAAATGAATTTCATTTTGTTTTGAGTTTTTTTTTTCCATGAAAAATACTGATTTATGCAACTGTCAGGTTTGAATGCATATAACACAACTTTCTCAGATTGAATCCAATTGATTTTCTATAACAATGTCAAGGATTCAATACATCACAGGAGCAGTGAGACCATAATAAATAATCCTTTCAGAAAGAAAGCTATTCTTCTCTCAGTAAACACATAGGTAAATATCCTTTGTTTTTCTTCATATATAGAATCTACAGGGTTCTGTGTCTTTGGTTTTAGAATATCCTTAATCCCTAATCATTTCCTATAAAACATCGTTTCCCTTGTGACCTCTCTTTAGCACTGCCTTCGTGACAATTGTTAGAATTAATTTTAGGTGTGTTTTAAGACCATGAATTAACACTCAAAGACAAGGGAAAGAAAATACTGTATTCCAGATGATCCTCAGAGAGCTTATCCTGTAAAAATGTCACTTTACTTTGCAAAAGGTAGGAGAGGTACAGTGTACTGTGAAGGTCTGAAAGTCACTGGTGATTGGACTCAAGAGTGTGGGCAGAGAGCAGCTTTGCAGAATACCATTTGTTTTCTTAAAAAGGAAAACTAACCAAGTTGCATACCTACACCCTTGAATATAATACCTATGAATTTTTGATAGTTTTAAAATATTATTTTTAGTTACAATCAATCTTGATAATTGTATATTATACGTTTGAATGATAGGTATTTCTTAATGATTATTTACACATTTCTGTTTCATAAGAGGTGTGTACGACATATGCCATGCATTGTATTGATTGATTCGTGTTCATTTTCTATCCTTTTTACGTATCATTTGCCAGTTTAAAATTTAAGCTAAGCAAGCATGTTTGTATAGTTGTAAAGGTAAATTTTTAAATGTGCATAACAATATAATTTCATATTAATGACATAAGAACATTAGAAAATTGCCAAATTTTAAGTGCACAAGTGCAACTAGTGGAAACCAAGTAGATTTAGGTACAGTGAAATATAGAAAGTGGATCAATTCATATCTATGTCTTAAGATTAATGTGATGCGATGAACACATTTGGCATTATTGTTATTCTGAAATTGTAGCCAATTGTAACTAGTAATACTGTTGAATAGTTACCATGGATTATGATCTTCCCTAGTGTGTTAAAATATTATCTCACCTCGTAAGAATCCTGTGAAGAAATGTTTCTGTTAAATCTATTTTGTAGTTAAGAACACTGAAATATAAAGGTAGATGATTGGCCAATACAACTAGGTGGAAATAAAATTTGCTCCTGAAATCTAACTTTCAGGCCCACAATTTTGACCACTAAATGTATTCTTTGCTTCTCTCCCCAAAATTAGGTGGTTACACATTTAAGTTCAATGGACTGTTTTTCTTGTATCTGATATGTCTAACAATCATTTATTTTTTTCTTTTTCCTCTGTTAGTATTTTATTTTAAATACTTTTGTAGACAGTATGTCTCTAATTTCCTTCATTTATTCCCCATCTTTTAAGCCCATGTTATCACCTATTCAGTGTAAATAGCATGATTTCTGCCTTCCACAGCCTCACTATACCTACCAACTTCCCAAGTCCCCATGTTAATTATAGGACTTCATTTGAGCCTCTGAGCTGGATGTACAGAGCCCTCTAAATTCTGGATACAGTCTATGTCCCCCACTTCACTTTCACCCCCACTTCCACAGTATGTTATCATCTCACATTAGTTCTGGATATGGTACGATAAACAAATCATTAGTAGCAATGTACATGGAAGTTAAAAGGCCATTTCTTTTCTGAGGTTGTCTAGACGTTACTCCTGATGTTGCCTTGCATCCATGCACTTTCCCCCACTTGCAAATTTCATGTGTTCAGTCTAAACATATCTTAATATGCTATTATTAGTGAAGGACTGCATGATGATACTTATGTTTGCATGTGTGTGTGTATATACATATATGTGACCATAATTTATCCACTTAACTAGGAAAGTTTTATCCTATGTAAACTTTTTCTACTCTGAATTCTAATTAGTAGTTTGATGCCAATTCATTTGGCATTTATTTTATGATTGCTATTTGTATTTTCAAATTTTGTTCATAGATAAAATTAAATTTTTAAGGATATCGTTTATGTACTTTGTATATGAAGATCTAAAGAAATGCTAAAGATTTGTTACTGTTCTCAGGGCTAACTGACTGGTGATGCAGAGGAAAATACTGCAGATGGGCTCGGCCCCTAACGCCAGCCACATACAGCTGAGCTGGTGGGTTCGAATCCAGCCCAGACCCGTCAAACAACAATGATGGCTGCAACCAA
>NW_003852435.1:12146045-12149398 GCF_000181295.1 Otolemur garnettii
AAAAAAGAAAGTACTGCAGATGAAATGAATAGCATGAAAGGGAGACTGAGGCTCGATCAGGCATTCAGCAACTACCTATCTTTATTGATACTTTTATATACTCTAAAACATCCAATAAAAGTTTAAAATAACAGTTAAGAAACCAAAGTGAAATCACGGAAACTGATATAAAAATTCCAATTCAGCACAATTACTGCTGAGCATGTATATAATTGATACAAATTGAGAACCTTTTGCTTTGGGTAAACCACAAGGGCACCTAGCTGTCTGTTCTGTTAGCCCATTTTCTTAAACTAAAACTAGTAACTATTGTGTTCATGAGGAGAAAGGAACAAGGTACAATGGCCCAGTGCCTCTACAGGTGTCCAGCCCCCAGCTATGACCTGGTGTGGCCCTCTGGCACTGTAGCTTTCTGGTTTTCAGCAGGCCCAGGCATGTCCTCAGAGTAAGGAGATTCCATCTTCGGGCTACGTTTCTCAGGGAGCACATGAGGCTAAACTACAATATCTGAGCATGGGGGTGCTGTACCCCTTCATATATTTTGGGAACATTTGATATCAAGGTATTTTCCTTGAGTAGATCAAGTAAAGAAATAGTAATGAAATACTAGTACTAATAATAACAGCCATGCAATTTTAACATAATTAAACAGAGCTCGATTTTCCTCACTAACAGTGACTGCAAACCAATATAGAAATTGTACATGATTTATTTAGAAGTTAGAGAGAAAATAGTGAAAACAATGTCCGTGGTGACGTGAGTGAAATGACTAGAAAAAGAACTGTTTCAACTTTATTGTCAGTGTGCTAATACCTATAATTTTAGATTGTATATCACTTCCCCAATAGGAAAAATTAGTTGTATTCACTGCTATTTATACTTGAAGTAAAGGGTGTGATTTTTCTACCCAATAAAGTATATTTGATAAATTTCTACTTTCTTACATTTACTTCTTAAATACTGCCACTTAAATGTACCAAATTCAGATGTAATTAAAGAAAGGCCTCAAGAATGGAGAGAATATTTTAGAAATCGAATACATTTACAACATTTTAAAAGTAAAACTCTGAGTAACAATTGCTGGCTACCATTTACATGTACACAAATTTAGCAACAGGCTCTGTTTTATTTTTTCTTTTCATATATGCAGAAGGCTTAAGGCACAATATTTTTGGAATGTGTAGTGGGGTGAATAATGCCCTGATATTTTTTATATGATTATATTTCAGATAGATATTTTATTTTACTATATAAACTTAAAAGTCATAGTGTCATTATTTTCTACTTTCTTAAAATTTATTTGTATTTGGTAAAAGGATTGGTTTATATATTAATATTTTAAAATATTTCAAAAATTAATTCTGTAGCTAAATAATAGGGTTTAAAATATTGTGGGAATTCCCCCAAAATGTGTATTCACTAATTGTTAAAGTCAGGATTTAAAGATAATCATTAGATTAAGCATGTTAATTATGTGGTTCAAATACATCATCACCTTTCTCTTCTTTTTTTTTTATGATTATTGAGAGATAATTGATAAAAGATTTCACTATGTTAACAGCCATATTTTTTTCATCCATTTAAACTTTTCTGTGTTCTTATTTTGGGCTGCTTATTCTATAAATGCCATAAAATTTAGATTTGATCCCATAATCCTTAACTGGAAGTTTAGTCTATTAATTTCTTGGCTTTAAACTTTATATTTCTAAATGCTGATGAATCATAAAACTCTCTTGGAACATGCCTTTCCTCTGAATTATAGGTTCATATATCTAGTTGCCTTTATAATATTACATATTAGAAGTGACATGTGTATCTAAGCATGGGCATATTAAAAGCATACTTTTTATCTCCTCCAAGCAAAATCTCTATAAGATTTAAGTACTATGAATTACAGAATTTAAAAGGAAAAGTATGTCATTATCTTATTGAGATGTTTGACATGCTTTGAGGTAAGGAAGGCTAAGCTATCTCAGCCCGGAAAGCTGGCAACTCGTAAAGTTGCAACTATAGCCTTAAGGTATCAGCTTTACCTTTGTGGTGCAACCATCATGCAAAGCTATAGCACCAAGAAAAATTATAGGACATCTTAGGACAATAACAAATCACTGGTTGCTTTTTAAGGTATTCTGTAAGAAAAAAATAGGTGCATGCCAGAATAAACCACCCTGAAAATGAGAAAAGAAAGAATTTTTTATTGTTAATAAAAATTGAGCTCACTCTCTATGTCCAGTAATGTTACCCAAGAGTGCAGTTCACAGGGAACTTCATCTTCAGATAAAGCAGTATCCACTCAAAGTGTTAATTTATAAAAAGATGGCTATAGCAGGAGATAAAATTATAGATCCAGTGCCTGTGAGCGAGTATGTTTAAAAAAAATGAGATATATTGTATACATGAACATGTGTATGTATGTGAACACCATGGAGTATTACTCAGCCACATAAAGGAATGGAATAATGTTCTGTAGCAATTTGGATGGAATTATAGACCATTACTCTAAGTGAATGCAAAAACATATACAACATGTCCTCTCCAATAATTGAGAGCAAATTGATGGGCTCATAGGGTCACAAACAGATACAAAGGTCATTAAAAAAATCAAGTGGGGGAGGAAAGGAGGGATAAAAACTTACCTAACATGTACAATGAACACTGTTCAAGTGATGGACACACTAGTAACCCTGACTTCAGCATTATATCATATAAAGATATCCATGCAACAAAAGCATTTGTACTCTTTAATATTTTGACATAAAAATTATAGATCCAAATTTTTGTGTTTTTTTAACAAAATTGTATTATTCTTATAGACATGTATAATCCACTTGTCTAAAATTAAGAAGTTTACCACAATATCTTTCTACTAATTCAATTAGAGGATATAATCAAAGGCACAGATATCTTAAAGTAAAAGACAACAGTTCAAGATTAAAATTTACATCTAGACAAGTCTGGTGTTCAAATTATTTGTCCATGGAATTGAGAGGAAGCAAAAAGTTAATAAGTTCCCAGTTTTTAATTTTTCTCATAAAGATATATTGCTAAAGAAATATTCAAAGTCTACATTAATCAGTTACTGTTAAAATAATTAAACAATCAGGAACTAGTTTGCACCCTTTATTTTACAAACATGAAGCTGTATAAGTTGCAATGCCACTAAGACACCATTCATATTACAATGATAAAGTTGCATACCTAAGGGTTATTTTTAAATGAATATAGTGCATGAGAGAAAAACAAAAAAAACCTTTTTATAATTGTAACCAACACCTGAAATACTCCATTCAGTTTTTAAGTTTATAAGATTAAAAATCACCTCTTTAAACTCAAATAGCAGAAGAAATTGATTC
>NW_003852435.1:12149750-12162135 GCF_000181295.1 Otolemur garnettii
CCCAGGAGTTGGAGGTTGCTGTGAGCTGTGATGCCATGGCACTCCACCCAGGGGGATAGCTTGAGGCTCTGTCTAAAAAAATAATAAATAAATAAATAAAGATAATTGAAAATGAAACAGTAAATTGAGGAGCAAATCTTGAATTGGAGTGTGAAATCTCAAGACAATCGTGCCCTCTCTATTATGTTGCCTCCTCTCTCACTGCGGATGCGTGAGTGGGTAGATTGCCATCCACATGCAGCAGGAGTATTTTGAGCTCTTGTTGAATGAAAATAATAATATCCAATGCATAGAAGTGTCAGTGCAATTCAACACAAAAGAATAACTTCTACTCTGTCTATTTGTATTGAAGTGAGAGACCCAGGGAGGCCAACACCAGTTAGCACTCTGCAAGGAGAAACAAGGGTGCAGTCCCCTCCAGGATTCCTCATGGGCTTTTATTGGAATCTCAGGCATGAGAAAATGCAGCCCAGCTAAAAGTTAAAAGACAAGTAGTTTATCTCTAGGTTCATGATTGAACTCTTAACACATTCTGTTTAATGCACATGTGTCTGGCCTTAATCTAATCACTGCTAATGTATGACTTAGGGCTAAGATATTGTGCTGTGTCTAGCAATTACTGTTTTTAATACGGAAGGTCCTAGGACCTGGGTTTTTGCCAGTAAAGTGCTTGGAACTCTCAGCCAAAGACCCATCTGTAACTAATACCCACATAAAAGACATGTATAGGGTAAGATAAGATATGCTGTATGGTGGGGAGAGAAGACTTCATACCAAGGACAATTGAGGGGGAAGCAAGTGCAAACATGAACTATTAACAAACTGTTATAAATTCATAGTTCAAAAGGCGAATTTGGCTCGGTACCTGTGGCTCAAGTGGCTAAGGTGCCAGCCACATACACCTAAGGTGATGGGTTCAAATCCAGCCTAGGCCTGCCAAATAACAATGATGGCTGCAACCAAAAAATTGCCAGGCATTGTGGCAAGTGCCTGTGGTCCCAGCTACTTGGGAAGCAGAGACAGGAGACTCGCTTGAGCCTAGGAGTTGGAGGTTGCTGTGAGCTGTGATGCCACAGCACTTTACCCAGGGGGACAGCTTGAGGCTCTGTCTCAAAAAAAAAAGGAGAATTTGACATGATAGTAAAATCAATCTTTTCTAATTTAGATTAAGCACATTATATTATTTCTATCACCTACTATTTATGGCTTAACATGAGAGCCAATTTATCAGTAGCTCAAGTGATGTTTCTATTTCTCAAGACAAAATCTAAAGTAATCAAAGTATTGGGTTTATATGTGATGTCATGTCACACACACACACAAACACACAAACCCTGCATTTATATTTATCAATTAGTGAGGAATTTAAATAAAGTGTGAATAAGAGAATTAGAATTTATAGAAATGGGGGAATGACATAAAAATAAGCTGTAAATTCAAGAATGTCAAATTTTACAAAAAGCTATTCTGTGGTACAAGGTATTTAGGGCTTAATGTACTATCAACTACTTTAAGCAATATAGAAGAAAGCATGATACAGATGACAATTAGGAATCAGCAGGGCTCAAGAGCTTTTATGCCATTTTGCATTTTATGTGTTTACAAAGCTGCAACCTATTGGCATTTAATTCCATATTTACTGTCTCTGGTGTCTCATTGCGCAGCAGGATATGAAATGAGCAATAAACATGTTATAAGTATTGTGCTGAATGAAAATTTAATTAAATCAGATTTTTAAAAATTTCTTCTCTGTGTCACCCTTGGGCTTGACATCTTCAACTCATATATTAATTTTATCAATTTATTCATAATAAATTTTTAAAATGCTGGAAATCTTGATATATATTAAAGGAGAATAAAATGTTCATTCTGAATATATAAGTAATTAGAAAGAGTAGTTTGGCTATATTTAAAAATTATATGATATATAATTTGATATGCGAATTGGTTGGCATACTTATAAGTGCAGCAAAATTACAAGATACAAATATGAACTTAAAGTACAAATATTCCATTTGAATTTAATTCCATACAACGATACTTTTAATTTTTATATCAATTTGCATAACCAAATAACTTTTTGTAGGGTCTTTTTTTTTTTTTTTTTTGAGACAGAGCCTCAAGCTGTCCCCCTGGGTAGAGTGCTGTGGCATTACAGCTCACAGCAACCTCCAACTCCTGGGCTCAAGCAAGTCTCCTGCCTCCGCCTCCCAAGTAGCTGGGACCACAGGCGCCCGCCACAACGCCCGGCCATTTTTTGGTTGCAGCCATCATTGTTGTTTGGCGGGTCCGGGCTGGGGATTCGAACCCGACACCTTAGGTGTACGTGGCTGGCGCCTTAGCCGGTTGAGCTATAGGCGCCGAGCCTTTTGTAGGGTCTTAAGAAGAATTTAGTTTTTACCTTGACTATCTGTAACATGATTTATATATTTGGCAGTGATTGATTTACTTAAGTAACTCAATTCTTACAAGACAATAAAATGAACAGAGTTATTCACTTGGAATTGTGTGAGGGAAATAAAACTATAATTAGGTTAAGTGCATTGTTTCTGTATGGCATTTTAGAACTATGTAGGAGTAAAAAGGGAAGAGGGGAAAAGGTGAAGAGAAAATACATAGAATATTCTTCCTTAAAACTATTATAAAATCCTAAAGACCTTGTCGCAGTTTCATTTTAAAGTGAAAAGAAAATTAGAAGAAAAATTGATTAGTTACAGGAATGTTAGATAGTACATAGAATGTCACTTGATAATAGGAATAATTAAGAAATGATAGGGCAAAGAAAAGTAGAGCTCAAATCTAAAGAATTTATAACAAAATGAAGACAATAGAGATTTGCAAAAGACCTAGTTGAGAAAATGTTCAAAGGTTAAGTTCAATTATTGAAAGCAGCTATTTATAGATTAAAGTAAGGGCTCAGGTTCAATTAATTCAACAAAGGACAGGAGCATTTAGATAAACTAGATCTAAATCAGAGAGATAAGCTGGTGAGATAGGACAATCCACCCAATTCCTTGGGCACAAACCATTAATTTTAGGCAAAGAGGTTAGTTAAGGAACTGAAAGTATAGTAACAATAGCTTGATGTTAAGGCAGAGATTTAAGGGATCATGACATATACCCTCTTCCTGAGTGTAGAATTGTTTTCAATTCCACAATAGCATTGAGCTCATAAGCAAGTGAGTAAAATGAAATATGGAGAAAAAATAGAGAAAGGCAATTTTAAATAGAAGGGAATGGCTATTCATATGTCAAAGCTTTAATAAACAATCTGCGATTAACTTCGGGAAGTCAACTTAATAAAATGTACACACATAAACATTGAAGGCATGAAAATTAGGTTTCAATTAGCATTTCTGAAATGTCTTTAATGAATTTAAGATGAATGACACATGATCCCACAGTAAAATAATCATAGCACTATTTCTTCGTACAGTATTCACGTCTAAAATCTTGTTCTTCAGGTGACACAGAAAACCTGAGTCTTTATTCATTAAAACAGGAAGTGCTTTGAAGGATATAGGGAGGATATTACTGAGTAAAAACAATATCAGATAATAAAATGTTCTTCACAAAAGTCTTTGAGAATCAAAGAGGGCACAGAGATGTTAGAGTCAATTTGTTTTTCTACAATTTATTTCATCTCAGTAACATCATCTCTTTCTCTGCAAAATTAAGATAAGCTGATTAGCTGATTATCCTTGAAGTGCTATATTGTCTCATGTTGAACTTTTTTTAAGGCATCTCAGAATTTTTTAATTATCTGCATCCTGTATGAATAAGCCTGATGTACACAACTGTGCAATGAATAAGCATGATGTAGACAGAACTATGCATCCATCCACTGGGAATGATGAGCTTTCTAATACTCATAAAGCTGCAGCTAAGACTTTAAAGTTTCTGAGTGTTTATGCCAGGATAAGTTCCCTTAATTACTCTTCTGTCTCTTTAGTTCATCTAACTCTGATTAGCAGTACACATACGTATAGGGACAGTAAATTAAGAGTTAATAAGAAAGAACCATGATTGTGTAGAAACATCTCAGATATTTTTTGCCTTCCTAAATTGCTGATTCCACCTTTGAAATGAGTTGAAGCAAAATGTGTTTAAATCCTCATTTTTTTTTTTTTTAGTTACTCAAAGTATGTTTTATTCTGTATGTGGAATCCTAACTTCTTTTATTTTTTTATAGCGGGGGATGGACTCTAATCAGCTGCGGTTGTGTTTATTTTCCCATACTAATCTGGCATATATAAAGTTTCCACTTTTCAAATAAGTTATGTAATAGAAAAAAAGGCTAAAATTGTATTTTATTGTGTGATATAAGTTGATCAATGAAAAATGAAGATCTTTGAAATTACTCTCTACTACAGGTGTCATAAAAGAAATAAACTATATAAGGATATAAAAAGATAGCCCACCATCAAAAATCTAGCAAATATCCAAGTAATTTTAGTTTATTTAAACTTTGATTATTTATAATTTATAGTTATATAGATCATGATAGGTAATAAGACAAACAGAAGTTAAAGACACAGAAAATCCTGAAAATAATCATACATGACACATAAGAAGCATGGAAACAACTTTTTGACGGTATAGTTACTTCCTGTCCATATTTTAATCCTAAGTGGCTGCTTGGAAGGCACCAAAAATACAGAACTGCAATATTGGTTATCACACGTTCGAACTTAAAAAACTCTCAAACTAGTGAGTTAACAATGAAAACAAAGTAAAGATCAAGCAACCTTGTTGAAAAGTTGGGAATTTATACGTCACTGCTACGTAAATTAAAACAACTTGAACTCACTTGCTTAATAGGTCAGTAATGTGTATTTGGAAGTTTAAAACTCATGTGTCTTCTCAATTTTCAATATTGAAAGCGCTTAAATATATGTTAGAGTGCTTATTGAGAGCAGTCTATTGATCTACAAGTAAAAGCTCTTTATTATTTTTAGAATTTACAATTTAAATTACAATATTTAAAAATGTATTTTCAGCTGCCATTTTACACACAGCAGATGCACAGCTTTCTGGTAAACCTAAGTTTATTAATAAAAGCAGTGGTTTATTATCCCACTTTTCTTATTTTAAAACATTAAAGGATACATACCTTTAGAAAAATCCTGTAGAGTTAGTTGCACACTAGTACTTGAGAGAAACATTGTCTAGAACATGTAATGAATATAATAAATTTGTCTCTGGTTTGTTTGAACTAAATTACTTGTTAATCAACAGTATAGGTTATGTTTCTGCATCAACATACGTATTTTTGAAAGAATAAACAAATGTTTACAACAGAAGAATTTTGTATTATGCTGTGGAGTTCAGAAATCAGTTTATGTATTTAAAATATTATTTGAGCTATTTCGTTATACTCTAGAAATGATAATAATGTGAATTAACTAGACCTAACTTAAGAATACAAAACTTGAAAATTTTATAGAAAGGAATGCGTTCACTGTGGTTTCAAATGTATTATTCACAAAATCATAGCACTTATGACATAAAATTAGCCCCAATATTTAGGTGTTAAAACCTCATAAATTTCAAATTTAACTTTGGTTAATATATTGTCATTGAATTTTGTATATGGAAATTTTGGGCACCATAAAATAGCAACCATAATATTAATATTTAATATGAATGCAATATTTGACATACATTGTCTTATTAAATTTTTACAACAAATCTATGACATAAGTTATACATATTTTTAAATAAATTCACAGCTGAGACATGTAGATTTAGGTAATTAGCTTTACCTTAGAAATTTCATGAGAGGCAAGCTAAAACTCAAAATTTCATAGATCTTGTAACTAAAGTAGTATGCCTTTAATCACTTTGAATTAACTTATGCAATATTATATGATGCTGTTGACCACACATCTACTTTCAGTATGCAGCCATCAGTACAGCTTATTCTCTGCTGGCATTATTTGTGAGTATTCAGGTCTTATATAGTCCTTTTAATATCTGGATGAGTTACAAAATTATAGTACACTGAAATAACATCACAGCTCAATTTATAATTGCCAAAATGTGGAAACAACCTAAATGCCCAGCAATCCAGGAATGGATTAACAAGCTGTGGTATGTGTATACCACTGAATACTATTCAGCCATTAAAAAGATGGAGACTTTACATCTTTCGTATTAACCTGGATAAAGTTGGAATGCATCTTCTTAGTAGAGCATCACCAGAATGGAGAAGCAAGAATTCAGTGTATTCAATTCTAACATGAAGTCAATGTAATACATACCCTCATAAGAGAAAAACTCAAATCAATTCAGGTAAATGAGAGAGTGGGGAGAAGGGGGAAGGGAGGAGGAATGAAGGATTATGAAGGGTTATGGGGTATAGCATACTTTTGGGGGGTGGGACACAACTCTAAGAGGGACTTTACCTACCGAATGCAAACAGTGTAACCTAATTCTTTGTACTTTAATGAACCTGAACCAATGGATTAAAGAAAAAAAAAAAAAGAACTAAGATCTTGTATGAGTTTTGTACTAAGTTGAAATATAATTACTTTCTAAGGAGGTACAAAAATATTGCAGACAAATACAAGAATATTTTTGTTAATATTTCTCCATGTCTTCCTCTCTAAAATGTGACTATATTCACAATACCTTGTGTTAGTGCATTTTGTATTTCTGACCCTATGTTTTAGGGATTTATGGTTCCTGTTTCAAATCATTTCCTATATTGAATACAAGGTGTAATGTTAAGATTGCTATCACTTTTTAAAGGATGAAAGACTTCGCAAGTCATGATATTTATAAATTGACTCATCATAACTTTGCAAATTGTTGAAGAGAAACATTTTCTCAGACCTTCCTCCAGAAATCGTGTTTTATCTATGCCATACATGTATGATCCCTTAAAAAAATCTTTGTGTGACTACATTATCCTGATCAACCTGTCCTTGACCTGCATTTAATCAATAAGCCTGTAAAAATGTTGAATTTAGAGTTAAATATAATATTTAAAATAAAATCTATTGGGCAATAACAAAGGGAAGCACTCAGTCTTTCTGGAAATTTTACTTTTATCAATAATATCTCAAATTACATTCATTTTTATAGCAGCCATATCACATTGATAGTTTATATTGAGCTCGCAATCCAACAATATCTTTTGGTAATTTTTATGTGAACTCCTAGTTTTATCTCCACTGTTGCATGTCTTATCAATTGTTTCTGACACTGATTTTTTAAAATACTACTTAAATCAATACTTGTATTCTTTAAGGTTTGGAGGTCATTTTGGAAGGTCCATAGAATGTTTTTTTTCAGAAGTGTCAGGCCCCTTCCAATTACACAGGCAAGTTCCAAGCACACAAAACCTGGCAAAGCAAGATACAAACTTATCATTGACTTCTTGATAAAGTTGAAAACTTTCACACAAAAATTTTTTCTCTATTTGATGTGACACATAACTTTTCTTTAGACTATTTTTTTGCTTTTTTCCCATGGTATATAACCATAACTGAAATGAAGATTCTTTAGTCAATAAAACCCTGTAACATCTCCCCTCCCTTTCACTGACACCTACCTTATTTACTGATATGGGGTATTATGCCTAGCTCATTACACAATATTTATCTACAAACATCTCTGTATTCTAATTTTCTTTTTCTTTTTTACTGTTTGGGATTCATTGAGGGTACAAAGAATTAGATTACATTGATTGCATTTCTTGGGTAAAGTGCCTCTTATAATTGTGTTCTGCCCCCAAGAAGTGTGTAAAATTTTTACTTAAACAAATTTAATTTTTAGATTAAGCGAATATCTGTTATATCTAAACACTCAATATTCTTGCTCTAGATATTAATAAGACAAAGATAGGGTACTTTTCTCATTCTCAAGACCTGTATCACCCCTGACTAACCAGTTTATCTTAGTTACCCTCATTCAAAATTTATACAATTCCTTATCATTTGTAACATCCCTGATAAGAGATACCTTTCCCAACATTTTTCAAGAGTTTCCATGCTGAGGAATATCCAATAAAATCAAAGACTCTATACCTTTTACAGTAGCTCCAAAAAAAAAAAAAAAAGAAAGAAGAAAGAGAGAGAGAGAGACAAGAAGGAAGACAGGCAGGCAGGCCGGCCGGCTCGGCACCTAGGGCATCAGTTACGTACACCAGAACTAGAGGGTTCAAACCCAGCCTGAGCCTGCCAAACAATGACAACTACAACCCCAAAAAAGCCAGGCATTGTGGCCAGCACCTATAGTCTCAGCTACTTGGGAAGTTGAGGCCAGAGACTAGCTTAAGCCCAGTTTGACTGTTATTATTTTTTTTTTTCCTGCAGTTTTTGGCAGGGGCTGGGTTTGAACTTGCCATCTCCAGTATATGGTGCCAGTGCCCTACTCCTTGAGCCACAGGTGCCACCCAGTTTCACTGTTATTGGCATATATAAGGCTCCTGATTTTTAGACCTTGATTTTTTTATTTCAAGACACTGATATATTCCTTGATCACTTCTAAGAGTTTTGTAGTTGAGTTCCTGGGGTTTTCCAGGTATAAGATGATGTCATCTATAACAAGCAAGAGTTTGACCTCCTCTGTCCCCATTTGAGTACCCTTGATCTCCTTCTCTTGCCTGATTGCACTAAGACTTCCAGCACTATGTTGAATAGCAGTGGCAATAGTGGGCATTCTTGTCTAGTTCCAGATCTGAGCTGAAATGAGTTCAGTGTTACTCCATTCAATATGATACTTGCTGTGGCTTTATTGAAGACAGCTTCTATCAGTTTAAGAAATCTCCCATAATGAGATTTCTTAAATCTCCCTTATCAAGAAAGGATGTGGATATTGTCAAAAGCATTTTCTGCGTCAATTGAGAGAATCATATGGTCTTTGTTTTTGATTTTATATTTGTGGTGAATTAAATTTGTAGATTTACAGATGTTGAACCAACCTTGCATCCTTGGGATAAAACCTACTTGATCATGGTGTATAACTTTTTAAATGTGTCACTGTATTCTTCTTGCTAATCTTATTGAATATTTTTACATCAATATTCATTAATGATATTAGCCTGTCGTTTTCTTTTTTTGTTGTTAGGAACTTCCTGGTTTCTGAATCCGGGTGATATTTGCTTTGTAGAATACGTTGGGGAGGATTTTTTTCCTCTGTATATTTTGGAATATATCATGTAGTATCAGTACTAGTTCCTCTGTGGGATACTGCAAAGGCAGTCTAAAAAGGCAAATGTATGGCAGTAGATGACTTTATCAAGAAAAGAGCAAGAGAACCAGTCAATAACCTAACAGGCCATCTCAAGCAACTGGAAAAGGATGAACAATCCAACTCCAAACTCAGCAGAAGAAAAGAAATAGCCCAAATTAGAGAGGAATTAAATGAAATTGAAAACAGAAGAATCATTCAGAAGATCAGCAAAACAAAAAAGTTGGTTCTTTGAAAAGCTTACCCATTAATTCATATTCCCATAACCTCACGTAGTTACTTTTTTATCTTAAGCATTTTGGTATCTACTATTTCATTTTTATCTTAAGCATTTTGGTATCTACTGTTTTAGCAATTTTAAGGTATATAATAAATTAATACGAACTCTATTCATCATGAGATACAATAGATGCTGAGAACCTATTTATACTCTCTGAAATTTGGTACTCATTGACCAGCATCTCCCCATTTTCCCCTGTCTCTAATCTGAGAAACACCATTCTAGTCTCAAGTTCTACAAATTCAACATTTTTAGCATCCACATATAAATAAAATCATGCAGTATTTGTATTTCTGTGCCTGGTTTACTTCATTTAGCATAATTTTGTCCATGTTCATCTACATTGTCATGAATGACAGGATTTCTTGCTTTCGAATGGCTAAATACTACTCCGTGGTGTTCTTTATCCATTCATCTGCTGAAAGAGACCTACGTCATTTCTATATTTTAACTATTGTTGCTAATACTGCATTAGGTGTGTATATCTTGTCAGCATATCAATTTCATTTCATTTGGACATGTACCAGAAGTGTGATCGCTCTTTCATACGGTGGTTCTATTTTTACTATTTGAGACACTTCCATACTACTTTTCACAATGACTGTACCAGTTTACAATACCCTCAATAATCAATAAGGGCTCCTTCTCCCTATGTCTACATCAACACCTGTTATCTTTATTATTTTTTATAACAGCCCTTCCAGGGGTTGCATTTTCCTGACGGTTAGTCATGTTAAAGACTAACATATACCCATTAGCTATTTGTGTGTCTTCTTTTGAGAAATATCTGCTCAGAACCTTAGTCCATTTTTCAATTAGGTATTTTTGTTTATTAATTTATGCTGTTATTGGTGTGTTTGATTCCTTTTATGTTTAACTCCATATCAAATTAGATTACATGACTTGCAAACATTTTCTTACATTTTTTAATAGAATGTCTTTTCACTCTGTTAATTGTTTTCTTTGCACAAAATCTTTTTTGTTTTAATGAAATCCCACTTGTCTACTTTCATTTTTGTTGCTCATGTTTTGGGTGTCATACATAAAATATTTATTATCCAAACCAATGGCAAGAAAAGGCTTTTCGTTGTTTTCTGTGATTAATTTTACTCATGAAGTGATAAATGTTTAGGCTTTCACATCTTTGCAATTGTGAATTGTGCTTCAATAAACATTCTAGTGCAAGTGTCTTTTTGATAAAATGACTTTTTTAACTTTGGGTAAATATGTAGTAGTGAGATTGGTGGATCAAATGGTCTATCTGTTGTTAGTTCTTTGAGGAATCTTCATACAACTTTCCTAAAGATGGAACTAGCTAGCAATCCTACCAACAGTGTATAATTATTATTTTCTCTCAGCACCAAGGCCGCATCTATTGTTTTTGGACTTTTTGATGAAAGTCATGCTAAGTGTAGCTAAGTAATATCTCACTGTGGTTTTAATTTGCCTTCCTCTGATGATGAATAATGTTGATCTTTTTTTCATATGTTATTGGCCAGTAGTCTATCTTCTTTCAAAAGCTTCTGTTCATGTCATCAATCCACTGTTTTGCAGAGTTGTTTTTTCTCGATTAGGGTTCTTTATAGATTCTGATCATTAGCTGTTTCCTGGACAGAAAGCTTGGAAATATTTTCTCCCATTCTGTAGATTGTTTCCTCTGTTAATTGTTTTCTTGGCTGTGGAGAAGCTTTTAAATTTATTTTCCTATAACTTACCCAAATATACTTTGGTACCCTGCAAAGTTTCACAAGAATTATAATAAAATTCCTTCCCTCCTTCATCTTCTTCCAGCCATCAAACTATAAATATGCTACTTTGTTTTCTAGGAGCAGGTCAGGGAACTACAACTAGGAAAACACGACATGTATTGTGCTTGTTTATAAAATTAATGACGCATGATTCCATTACCTTAATCTTGAAAAAGACTGAGGTGATAGAACACCTATCACCTGCTCAAAAATTATCACAGGGAAGCAGAAAATCTTTCGTGAACTTCTCTGCTTTAAAATGTGCTACAAAAAAATAAAGGGCACTATTTGGTTCTTAGAGTGTGGATAGTTTTAAACTTTAAAAATAAAGATTAATCAAACAGGTTTGATTATTTTATTAGATAAATAAAATATAAAATTTGATGTGTTATTTACGTAAATATAAAAATAAATACACAATATGAGTGTAAAAGAACATTACCTCAATTCTAAAATCATAGGACAAAAATTATTTTTAAAACTTTCATTTTGTCTGGTAGTTTTTCTTTCTTCATTTTGTTTCAAAATATAAAGGGGTACAATGATTTTGCTAATCAATAACTTCCTTATGCTTAATTTGGAGATATTAGTGTGCTCATCACCTGAATAGTGTTCATTTTATCTATTAGGTTGGTTATTAACCCTCACTGCCTCCCTCCTCTTTCTGTCTTGACTTCTAATGGCTTTTGCTTCTCTCTGTGCTCTTGAATGCCCACCAATTAGTTCCAAATTATTAGATGGTATATGAGGTGTTTGTTTTTCCATTCTTGAGATACCTCACTTAGGATAATGGTCTCCTATTCCATCCAAATTGCTGCAATATTAATTTATATCTTTTCATGGCTGAGAAGTACTACATGGTATGTGTATGTATGTGTGTGTGTGTATCACATTTTCTTAATCAATTTATGAATTGATGAACACTTAGGTTGATTCTATATCTTTGCATTGTGAATTGTACTGCAATAAACATTTGGGAGCACGTGTCCTTTAGATAAAAAGACATTTTTTCCACCTTTGGGTATGTACCCAGTAGTAGGACTACAACATTCAATGGTAGGTCTACTTTTAGTTCTCTGAGGCTTTTCCATACAGTTGTTCCTAGAGGTTTTACTGGTTTTCAGTCCCACAATAATAAAATATTATTTTTTATAAATAG
>NW_003852435.1:12163419-12165801 GCF_000181295.1 Otolemur garnettii
CTGTAGTCCCAGCTAGTCAAGAGGCTGAGACAGGAGGATAGCTTGAGCCCAAGAGTTTGAGGTTGTTGTGAGCTATGATGCCATGGCACTCTCTCAAGGGTAAGAAAGTAAGACTCTGTATTAAAAGGTAAACAAATAAATAAAATAAATTTAGAACGTCATGAAATTCCACAAGTTTGGTCATATGTTTGACTTTTTCCCAATTGTTTAAATATACCATTTTTATTTCAAATTAGTCTTAAATATCAGGTCACTATTATCCAAAGTAATATTAATCTTTATAATCAAATTTGTCTGTACCTCTAAATATAATAATTTCAGAAGAAACTTTTGTATTATGGCCTTCAGCTCAACTCTATCAAATATTTTTAATGCTAAGACATTCTATACATTCTCATGAATAATTTCTGAAAAAAATTCCCACACTTCAGAAATTTGTAAAAAAACATATCTAGAATTTGTGACTGGTTTTATAGGTCTATATTTCACAAAATATACAACCAAGTAAAGAAACTGAAATGAATTTGATTGCTTTTTTTTCTTTCTTTCCTGGGTTACAATTTGCTGTATGATTTGGTGCTAATTTGGCATTATATAATTAGTGCATTGGAGATACAAATGCTATGTAACATATGGTTATATTTTCAATTAGACCTCCTCAGCCTCATCCTCACATCCAATTCAGTAACCTAGAACCATTTTTTTTTAATGTGGCCTCTAGTAAGAAAAAATTCATATACCAAAGTCAAGTAAAACAAATATACACATAAACAGACAACCAGAATAAGTTCTACATAATAATAATTGTTCTTACTATATGGCTACAATCCAAAATTTTCACTCTGTAATTTTTTTGCTTTAAAAATTTGAGCTAATCATGACTAAGTAAATGGAATTTAATGGTCACTAATACAGTATGAATATCTTATTTTGACAAACATTGCCCTCAACATTTTGAAACTTTCATTCTGGGCATTTCTTTCATTCTTCCTAGAAAATTTTTTTCAATCCTTATAGTTTGCCATCACAGAGAAATTACACACTCGACAAAACGTTATGTATACCTTATAAAGATGTACAACCATTAGTACCAATAATAATTAAAAAATTAAAAAATCTTGAATGTAAAAAGAGAGATAAAAGATCAAAATAACCAATGCAATGCAGAGAAACAAAGTTGTAAGATTACTACTACTGGACTTCAGGAATTACTATACTACTGCAATAATTAAGGCAGCATTGTCTTAAAAAATAAAAGAAAAATAGAATAAATATATCAATAGGACAGAAAAAAGAACCATGCAATAGACACATGCAAGCATCATGAACAAACTTTTGAAAACAATAGAGCAGAGACAACTCTCAATGGAGAAATGATAGTCTTTTCTACAACTGATTCTGGAATAACTGAATATTCACATTCAAAAAAGGGGGGAGGATTCTACACTTAAACCTTACACTCTTAACAAAAATTAGCTCAGAATAGAACATGGACCTAAATGTAAAATGAAAACTATAAAACTCCTGGAATAATATAGAAGAATTCTAGATGATTGGGGGTCTGGCAATAACTTTTTAGATATGATATCAAATACATGATCCATGAAGGAAAAATGCAATGATTAATAGGACTTCATTAAGATTAAAAAAAAAAAGTCTGCTCAACAAAAGACACTGTTAAGAGAATGAAAATACATGCAACATATGTGGAGAAAATATTTTGCCAAACATATTTCTGATAGAGGATTTGTTATTAAAATATAAAAAAGAGCTCTAATAACAATAGGAAACAAAAAACAACATGATTTTCAAAAATTGGCAAATAGAAATATAACCAAAACACATGATATGGATGACAATTAAACATAAAATGACATACTTCATCACATCCTATCATGTAGCATCATAGAATTATAAGAGAAAAAAATGATGAAATAATACTACCCACCAGTTAACGGTTAAAATACAAGTCTCTGACCATAGTAAACACTCGCAAGGATGTGGAGCAACAAGAACTCTTATCAAACGCAGGTGTGAATGCAGAGTTGTACAGCCTGTTAGAAGACAGTTTATCAGTACATTACAAAACTAACATAAGGCTGACACATAGCCATCATTGCCCTAGTTGAAAACTCATACACACACAAAAAGCTACATACGAGTCTTTACAACCCTTCAAACTTGAAAGCAACCAATATGTCCTTCAATAAGTGAATGATACATCTGCACAGTGGCAATACTCGGCACTTGAAGGAAATGTAGCATCACGCCACCTGAAGATACAGACAGAACTGAAATGCCTATTACTAAGTAAAAGAAGCCAGTCTGGAAAGGCTGCCTATTGTGTTTCCAACTACATGACATTTCTGGAAAAAGCAAAAT
>NW_003852435.1:12166141-12170723 GCF_000181295.1 Otolemur garnettii
CCTGAGTTCATAGGCTGGTGACCATCCTGAGCCAGAGCAAGACCTTGTCTCTAAAAATATCCAGGCATTGTGGCTGGCTCCTGTAGTCCCAGCTACTTGGGAGGCTGAGGAGAGAGAATCTCCTAAGCACAGGAGTTTGAGGTTGCTGTGAGCTGTGACGCCACAGCACTCATGCTGGGCATGGAGAGGAGACAGCAGGGTGCCAGTGTCTCCCTGCAGGTGTCCTGCCCTTCCACTACTGGAGCCTCCCAGGACCCCCCTGCTTACCCTTCAGCTTGCTGGTTCCACTGCCAGCTACAGCTGCACAACACCACCAGGGCTAAGGCGGCAGGTCTTGGAGCCACCTGTCCTGCATCATCTGGAAGAAGAGCCCATGTGAACAGAACAGGGAAATTGAGACAGGATGCAGGAAAACCAGAGAACCAGGCCCTGACACACTGAGCAGGAGGAGCTGGGTATTAAGAATTTAGTGAACAAGACACACGTAGGTCAAGTACCTTGACAGAAACATATGGCAAAAAAGAAAGAACTGCAGGAAAAGTTTCTGAGGAGTGGGGTTGCTGTATTTTATAAACTATAAAATATACAACGTCTACTTTAATATGAATTTCAGTTAAATAGCATTTTTTGGTATAAGTGCATCTCATATAACACTTGGGACATAAATATCCTCAAATTCATGCATAATCCATAATTTAAATTGAACCAAGTATCTGAATTTTGTCTGACAGCCCTACTCAAAATCAACCCGCCTCATTGTCGGTATTCTTGCAATTTTTCTTTTACCCTGGGAAATATCTAATTTCCCTGTGGAAGCACAGAGAGTGTATTCATTTCTCAGACTAGGCGCTAGAGGATCAAGAAAATTCCTTCAGGGGACGACTCCCACTCCACAGCAGAAATTAGGGTCTGACAATCGAGTGGTGGCACCTACTGGCCTCACTGGCCTTCCTGCTCCTACCTTGTGTCTCACACTTCCCCTGAGCTAGGAAAAGAGGAGAAGATGGCAAACTTGTGTTCATCATATTTCTGTCTGTGTCAGGAACAATGCCCTTTTAAAGGTTTTGCTATATTGGAATTGTTATCTTGTTACTGGTTCTGATGATTTTCTTCATTTCTTGACATGAGGACTGGGTGTGGGCAGAGGATGCGTGTTTCTAAGGCCTTAGTGGGGCAAGGACCTTTGTCCAGGCACCATAGTCTGGGACTGTGCAATATTAAGACAAGAAAAGACATTTGGATAGAATATGTGTAGGATAAATTTATACTCAGGTGAAAAAAACAGTTTTTTTCTGTTATATAAATGAAAATGCAATTAACATTAACAGAAATTAGTTGTCCCATGAGACCCTGTTGATCAGTCTTATGGAATGTTAAGAATTGCAATATTACAAGTAGTATCACGGGATACGGGATAATCCCTTCCAAAGACGAGAAATAAGCCATGTATGTCAATATATTTTATATGACTATAAGAACATAAAGCAACGATTATGAGATGCAGACTCATAACCTGTGAGTCTCAGGGAGAAAAGGATGGTAGGGCAGGATAAGCGTTTATTCGATTTCTATTTCCATATCTTTGTATGGTTTTACTTTTGGCAAGGTTCACATATTTGTTTTATAATTTTAGGGAAAATCAAATTCATTTCGAAAGTTCAAAATATAAATGCTATATACCTGTGTGAGAGATGCATATAAAATATAAAAAATGGTTTAAAAACTGAGCACTTTCTATAGATTATTATGATATGAGAGAGAATTTTTAAGCTCAGATTGTATTCATTTTAAAAGGTTCAATTTCAAAGATATGGAAATCAAAAATCAATCACATGATGCCCAGGCATAGTGTTACTCTGAGAAAATAAAGTTAGTAAATATCTTATTCTGAATATTTTTGAATGTGGAACACCAAGAATTTTCCTTAGAGCCAATACCAGCAAGGAGGAAGATATTAAAATTTAGGAATGTAAGAGAATCAAAGAGTCTTACAGCAATATAGCAGATATAGTTTAAAAGAAAAGATGAGAGAAACAATCTTAAAGATGTTGTCATATTCAAATCAAGCTAGTCTCAGTTTTCAGTTTTCCCAATGCCTATCATTCATTGATAACTCAATGATTTAATTCTGCAAATTAATATTTAAGCCTAGAAATGATGGTGCCCAGGCTCAGAACTATGAGAGTGAAAAATATCTTTGAAATGTTTTCAAAAAAATAGTCGAAAACAAAGAAAGGAAGAAAAAAAAAGAAAAGAAGGAAAACAGGAATATTACTAGGCATAAGGGACAATAATATTTTCTGGTTATTATAGTTTTGTCTAAAGTCCGTAGCAGATGACCAAACTAATGTCAAGAAGATGTTTGTTTAGCACATAATAGGTCATGGAAAATAATGACCTCAAGCTATAATTATCTAATTATTTCTCTCACGAGACTTGTAATCCTACATCCATTTTATCAGAATGTGATTTTTTTTCTTAGAAAGTGCTGGAGATACCCTGACATATCCCCAAAAGCCTCTTTTTCTGCAGCTGCTATTAAAAAGTACCATCCTTCTACTAACTCAGCCTTGCTTCAGAAAACAAGGTTATAACAAAATTGATTAGGCAAGCACTTTCTTTAGTTACACTGCAGTTGATAAAATCAGATTGCCCTAATTGGATTTAGAGTTTTCAAAAGACTCTTCAGGAAAACATATACAAACCATTTTCTAAGTGGTTTTCTGTGTATGGCCAGGGCTACTCCCCATGTGCTCAATATTATTATTTTCAATATTAGAGATAGAGTTTGTATTGACATGGCGCTCAATTCCTCTCTTGGATATTGTTCTGAAGTCTTCATTAGAATAAATACTCTAAAAAGTAATAAGTAGTATGTTTATTCCCATTTTTCAACCATAACTCTTCTTATGATCTAGAAAACAAAAATGAGTCAACACTCATGGACCCATACACTGAGGATTTCTGAAAATTTCTAAAGTAATGCTGTTTCCTACAGTAGATCAGTTAAAAATGTAAGACTAATTAGTTGAAAGACTCTTCTTTAACATTCTATTTACTGTTTGTCTCATAAATTCTCACAAAAAATATTTTGTATGACATAAAATGACATACTTTCTAATTAATTATCTTTGAAAGGTCTTACTAACAACCATTGTATTTTAATACATTGTCTCATTTTAGAAGTTAGTAATTAGAACTAGGCACTTCTATTATAACAGTTTGGATATCTTTTACAAAGTCAGGGAATGTTGGAATTTAAAATTTCATCTTAAAAGTGGTATCATTAATATATGGTACAACATCGAATAATTAGTGATTCTCCATTCTAGATACTGTAAATTTACTTTAGTTCTAGTAATAACGACATGAATATGTGTTCTGTAATTTTTATGGAAAAGAGTGAGAATAATAGGTTGTCACAGACAAAAGATGCCTTGAGGGCCAAAGGGGTTACTTTTTCCTAAGAAAGTGTAAATTCTAAACGAGGGAGTTCTTTCTCCTCTATAAAATAAAACTGCACAGTGTCACTTGATGGTTTTATAAATTGAAAATATGAGGATAAAAGTCTTTAAAATGAATTTTATAATATCAGTGAATGTACAACTTCTGAAAAAAAATTAAAGTTCCTGAAAATCTTAAAGACCTATCTTACATGAACCGTGCTTTGTAGTTAAACTCTTGGAGAATAGGAATTGACCCCTACCAAAAGAAATCGATGTACTTCATTTTTCTCTCTCATAGTTTCCAGCTACACCTTCCAAGAATCTTTGGTAATTCTATTATTTTTTCCAGATTTCTGGGCTTATGAGGCTAATGATAGTTCTACTAACTTATGAGGCTTATACTTACATTCAATTAAGAAAATTTTCTTATTCTCTGATTTCTATAAGATAACTGGAGCCAGCCACAGGTTGGATATTGTTACAGCAAAAATACTTCTATTTTCCATTTTGTCAGACATATTAAAATGAGTCATACTTAAGTGTTCAGATTTAATAAAATTCATAAATGGTCCTGCTTATTGAAGGAGAAACACAGGTAAAGCAAAGAACTTATATTTGTTTATTTACTTACAGACAGAGAGACATTCTGAGAAATGCATGCCCAGGCATTTTGTTGTGAGAACATCCTGGTTGCACAAACCTAAATAGACAGCCCACCACACCCCTGGCCTTATGATGCTGTCTGTTGATCCTCGCCTACTAACCTGCACAGCATGTTACTACAGGGAATACTGTAGGCGATTGTAACATAATGGAAATATTTCTGTGTCTAAACACATCTAACCATAGAAAAGTTATAGTCAAAATATAGTATAAAAGTTAAAAACAGTACACCTATAATGGGCACTTACCATAGGTGGATTGTGCAGGACTGGTTGTTGCTCTGGGTGTGTCAGTGAGTGAGTGGGGAGAGAATAGGAAGGCCCATGACGTTGCAAACACTAGTGATGAATTTATTACCAAAGGCTTATTACATTAAGGCTATACAGAATATATGAAAACGAATTTTTCTTTCCTTAATAATGAAATAATAAACTTAGCTTCCTTTCACTTTTTATTTTATGAACTTTTTTACC
>NW_003852435.1:12171345-12175875 GCF_000181295.1 Otolemur garnettii
AGTAAACATGTGGCAGCAAAGAACTTAGTGACTTCTGGTCACCAGCCTAATGCGTCCCAGGTGCTATGTCAGGCTTTGTCATCCAGAGACTCAAGTTTTCCTGGACAAAATTAAAATTGGAGGTGTTATATTCGGAACTTAGAAGTTAGTGATTGATTGAGAGAGGTTAGCATGATATTTTCCGTTTCTGCTCACCCAATCATAGGAGTCAGAGGTGCAAGAGCAGGGAAACCTCTCAAACCAGTCCTTTCTGAAATGGTCAGAGACCTGACTTTCATGCACTGCATGTACCACAATGGCATTGAAGAGGTAAATGAGAAAAAAGGCAGCTTAGAGTGCGGAGAAAAGAAAAACACTGACAGCAGATACTTCACACTTTCAGACCTCATAATAAGGGAGAGCAAGTAAATTCACCTTTGCTTCTTATCCCAGAGGGAGATACAAAGTGGCTGGGAGCGATACACTTGAGGAGATTGGATGGTTGGGAGGGGAGGACCTATTAGGCCTACAGGAGTGTGACAATCAGGCGTGGTAGGTATGAGGTCACAGAAGTGGTATTCAAAGATCCATCCAAGTGAGTGAGTTATTTTACAACTAAATAAGACAAAAATTCACACATGCTTTTTCACACATACTCTGATGCTGAATAAGCACAGCCCCTCTCCGCCATTCTGGAACTTAGACTTTAACTCAGAGTAGAAAGTGTAAATCTTTTTTTCCCAATTATCATCTCCCACTAAAGTTATTTTTTACATTGTCTCCCTCATGTTTTCCATTGTTCCCGAAATTTTAATATCACAGTCATGCTGATAAAGGGTCCCCCATTCAAGGCTGGACAGTGGACCCCAGTTTCCCTAGGCTTGGGCAAGTTCATAAAGGGAACACCCTGACCTTTTGCCCTGAGCTGGAGGGACTGCATTGATTCCTTTGTCCATAACACTCATTATTGACGAAAATGTGTTTCTATTTGCCAAGTCCTGGCCGGGTATAAATTCTCAAGACCTAACGCCCCTAGATTAAAAGCCCACAGAGAGACTTCTCAGTTAATTCTTAGTTCTTTTCCCTGCCAGAGGCTCTAGGATGGTTCTCAACCTTCCTTAATGCCGCTACCCTTTAATACAGTTCCTCGTGTTGTGGTGACCCCCAACCATAAAATTATTTTCATTGTTACATCATACTACTTTATGGTTGGGGGTCACCACAACATGAGGAACTGTATTAAATGGTCATGGCATTAGGAAGGTTGAGAACCACTACTGTAGTACCTTTTTATTTCTTCTGTACTCCTTTCTAATTTCTAAATAAAATCCTGGCTTATCATTGATCTGTGGTCCATAGGTTCATTCCTCAAATCACCAAGATCAAGGACCTATTGAAGAGAGAAATTCTGGTAACAGTGCTGTGTATTTGCTTATGTACTGTATGGATAGCTATACTTCATATGTAAAAAGAATAGGTATTTTCACCTACCTCTAAGTACTACTTTTCACTCCATTAGAAATTATTCCATATATTGATCTATGATGTATGCAAAGCCTCTCCATGAACAACATTTGTCAAACTATTTGGTTCTGGAAAACCTTTATATTCTTAACAATTATTGAGGATCCCAGAGAGCTTTTGTTTATTTTTCTTACAGGTATTAATATTTACCATATTCAAAATAAAAACTGGGAATAAAAATTCAAATTATGAATTTATTTTAAATGAATAATACATTTGTTACATGTTAAATTACATAACTTTGAAAAATAACTGCATAATTCAAACAAAAAAATATAAAAAGAGGGACATTGATTATAATTTTGCAAATCTTTTTTATGGCTGACATACTAAAGTTACTGGGATTCCTGTAGTTGGTTCTGCATTTAGGACTCTGTAATATTTTGCCTTTCTTCAAAATAAAAAAAAAAAAGAGTGTAAAGTATCAGAGTTTCTGGTTTTAATAACTAATTTTCGGAACAAAATTTATTTATTTAATTTTTATTTATTTGTTTATTTTTGCAGTTTTTGGCTGGGGCTGGGTTTGAACCCGGCACCTCTGGCATATGGGGCCAGCACCCTACTCCTTTAAGCCACAGGCACTGCCCATAAATTTTTTTATTTAGAGAAAAATATATAAATATAATGGCTGGAGTGACTGCATGTCAATGTGTCAGTGTGTAGTGTATTTTAAATATTTATTTTGGTATATTTCTTTTAAAAGTTTATCAATAACTAACAGAATTCTATATTTTTGGACATGATATTCCATGAACTAACACTATTTCACAAAATCCTACTAAGCAGTTGATAATGGGGCAAATGTTAATAATATATTATTCTTAGAAATTAAATGGCAAGTATTTTCTAAACATAAATTTTTATTAAAATGTTTCCATAATCTATAACTTTTTATTGCTTCTAATCTACTTTTTTTCTATGTTCTGGTATCTAAAAATAACTTAAAATATGAAAGAATGAATGTGGTTCCAAGAAATGTTTTGAAAGGTCTTGAATTATACATGATATGCTTTAGTATAAATAATGATAAATTTAATTTTAAATAAAACTAACCATCAATCTTATATTTTCTTAAATATTAAATTTCACAAATAAAGAATTTTAATAACACAGAAGAGTCTATTTAATCAATTCCCTTATCTATCTCGCCAAGGGTTGTAAGTGGACACCAAGATTTAACAATGGAGTCGACATCAGCCGCTCCAGATGGACTCCTTGGGGATAAGCCTAAACTTCACATATGGTCTTCATTCAGACAGAGGACGCTTAGCAGTTACAACATGTAAGAGGCTCTTGAGTTAGAATAAGACAGAAATGTTCTTTAATGGTTCAAAGAATTGTCACCAGATGCATTTTCATCATATTAATGATTTGGCTTCCAAGTTTAATTTTACCTGCAATTGTAATTGATTTTACAAGTTTTCCCAATCTCCCGCTTATGTACTTGCCATCTGGAGATGCCACATACATAGTGACAGTGTTAGCTCCGCATAACAAGCAATTGGAAAATGTGCAGAACTTGGAGTTTTCTTAGTTTACTATACATATCAAATCTTAGAATTAGACTTAGTTTACTACACATATCAAATCTTAGACTACACAACCTTCAGGATTTTCAAGTCATATATTCAAGTAGGGAGAATTATGTGCAAATATGTAGGGTTAAACACGTAATGATATGTTACTTAGCAGTAATTCTCATTAGCTACTGACAATAGGCAAAATATATTTGTAAAGCTTAATAGCAATAAATATTTTTAAACTAAATCATTAATATTCTACAATAAAGTTTGAGAATATGAAAGTGAGGGTTATTGTCCTTGAACAATAAGATTTATTATCCACATATTTTAATTTTTGCTTTCTTGATATAAACCATAAGTTTACCATAAGCAATACATTTCAACTTTAAAAAGTACTGTGATGGAAAAAAAATCACTGTTAGAAAAACTCCAAGACATTCACTGATAAACTATCTTTTTGTTCATCATTTTAATCTCTAAGTTTGACAAATTATTACAAATGCTAAATTTGACTAGTATAAGACAGTTATATTTTCAAAAAGTTCCTTTTGAAAGGATTTCAACACAGTAAATTGTCACAGGAGGCTTGTGTTTGAAATCTTTGGACTTAATGATCCATAGGGCTGAATTAAATTTTATGTAAGAAAATATCATACTCAAAGCAGCTATCTACTGTCGATTAGATCTCAGTTCAGATAATTTCATATGAAAATCACTTCCAGAGTCAGTCTTAAAAGCATTTCCAAAGTGCTTTGCATCAATATTCACTAACGTAATATGTGTAAATTGAAGAGCAAATGATACACATTGATGATGGAGTAAAAACTTCTCAGACCTTTCCATTTGGGGTTTGTTTGTGGTGACTGATGGTTATTTTAGTCCATTTTGCATCATTTCTTTGAACAACTCAGGTCAGCCCTAAGGAAAAATGCAGTGACTTGAACTTCAAAGAAAATGCTGACTCTACACAGCTGGCATAAGTCTGGAGTTTCTAGAATCCTGATAACACAAAACCACTATATGCTAATATGGCAAATGTATGGAGGAAAATTAAGAAGTTTTTCTCAGGAATACATTCTGGTTTTATGAAAAGCAAAGGGATAATATAAAGGATATGTACTGGAAAAGAACAGTATAGGGTTTTTCTTTTCATATTTTGGAATTTTTATATTATGGGTTAGAATGATTTTTCCCCAAAATCTTCACATTTAATTCTTTTACTAATTTACTTTTAATAGGCAGATAATTATTGTAGAGTACCATGTGATATTTTGATTTACATACACATTGTAGAAAGATTCAGTCAAGCTACTGAACACATCCATCGCCTCACCAACTTGTCATTTTTTCATGGTGAAGACACTAATATCTATTCCTTTAGCACTTTTGAAGAACAGATAATGCATTACATTGTATTATAAACTATATTCATCAGGCAGTGAAATACCCCCAAATCTTAAAGACCATTTCATGAGAGCAGTCAAGAAGAGAGAGAGCTCTGTTG
>NW_003852435.1:12176194-12178084 GCF_000181295.1 Otolemur garnettii
TTTTTTTTTGATGAAGATATTTCTAACAGCTTTTACTATTTTTAAAGATTAAATGTGTTTGAAATCCATAAATACTTAAAACTATACCATTACACAATAAATGCTGAATTTTAAGATATTAACTGAAAAGATGATATTAAAATAGAAGTGTAGTCAGGAAGTGCCTGTGGCTCAAAGGAGTAGTGCTCTGGCCCCTTATGCCGGAGGTGGTGGGTTCAAACACAGCCCTGGCCAACAACTCCAAAAAAAAAAAAAAAAAAAAAAGCAGTATAGGCTTGGTTCCTATAGCTCAGCAGCTAGGATGCCAGCTACATATACTGGAGCTGGTGTGTTGGAATCCAGCCCGGGCCTGCCAAACAACCATGACAACTACAACCAAAAAATAGCTGGGCATTGTGGTGGGCACCTATAGTCCCAGCTACTTGGGAAGCTGAGGCAACGCTTTAGCCCAAAGAGTTTAAGGTTGCTGTGAGCTGTGATGCCACAGCACTCTACCCAGGGCAACACAGTGAGACTCTATCTCAAAAAATAAAGAAAGAAAGAATAAAAAAGAAGTATAATCTCTATTACAAATAAACTTAAAATGTATTAATTTCTCCAAATGCACTCAGTCAGAGGTATAAATTACATTTCTGAAGGCTCTTGTATTTGTAATGTTTATCCCAACTTTAATTTGGTTTTAAGAAAAATTGGATAAAACGAAGTGTATAATTTAATTTTATTTCAATCAGTACATAGTTGTACTTCTCTAGAAACTGATTATTTAAAGTGTGCTATGCTTGAAACATTTACCTCTGAGTAAAAAATTACTATTTCTCCAGTGAACAATTACTGAACAGAAAAAGGTAGCACAAGTAGCAATAATGACTGAGTATGAATTATATCAATTCATTTATTTATTTGAGAAGCAGAGGAGAAAAAAGACCTTTGACTTAATTAGGAAAAAAAAGCATTATATATGAAAATTCTAAGTCCTTTAGCGATTTTGCACAAGTTATATGATAGACATTTTGCAATATATATACCGTGTAAGTATGATTATAATAAATTTAAGTAGGACTAAAGTGTAATTTATACAAAGTCACTTAAAACGAATGGAATATATAGATTGGTTGGGCTTCTTCAAGTATCAGATGGAATGGATGTTGTGTGGATAGAGATTTAGACAGGATACATCACATATTAAGAGTGAATAGAAAATAAAGAATTAAGTGATGTCTAGCACATAAGCATTTTTATTGAAATACAATCTGTTTGCCATAAAATTCACTATTCTAAAGGGTATGATTCAGTGGTTTTTGACATTTCTCAGAGTGTTGCAACAATTACTGTTACCTAATTTCATTCCCCCAGAAATAAACTCTGCACCATGAGTGGTCACACCTCATTCCATTTTTCCCCTATCCTCTGACAGCCACTAATATATTTTCTGTCTCTATGGCTCTGCATAATCTGGACATTTCTTACAAAGCAATCATACAATATGTGGCCTTTTGAGCGTAGTTTCTTGTACTTACCATTCTGTTTAGGTTAATCTGTGATGACGTGACATGTAGCAGTATTTAATTGCTTTTCATGAGTACAAAATATTCTATAGTGTGGATATGCCACTTCCTTTACATCCATCAACTGCTAGACATTTGAGTTGTTTCCATTTTTGACTACTCTGTATAATTCTGCCTAAAACATCTGTAAATGAGTTTTTGCATGGACGTCTCATTTTATGTTCCTACAGATAAAATTGATAGATCACATTACAACTTAACATTGTACTTTTTAAAAATCTATCAAACCATTTTCCAAAGTTAAAACTCTGTTTTCTAAGACTATCATAATGAATTACCATGAAAACAACACCTTCAAATAATGGGAATTTATTATGTCATAGTT
>NW_003852435.1:12178104-12180962 GCF_000181295.1 Otolemur garnettii
AGCCAGAAAGGCTCGGCTCCCATAGCTCAGCAGCTAGGATGCCAGCTATATAATATATACTAGAGCTGGTGGGTTTGAATCCAGCCCGGGCCTGCCAAACAACCATGGCAACTACAACCAAAAAATAGCTGGGCATTGTGGTGGGCGCCTATAGTCCCAGCTACTTGGGAAGCTGAGGCAAGGCTTTAGCCAAAAGAGTTTAAGGTTGCTGTGAGCTGTGATGGCACAGCACTCTACCCAGGGCAACATAGTGAGACTCTGTCTCAAAAAATAAAGAAAGAAAGAATAAAAAAGAAGTGTAATCTCTATTACACATAACCTTAAAATGTATTAATTTCTCCAAATGCACTCAGTCAGAAGTATAAATTATGTTTCTGAAGGCTCTTGTATTTGTAATGTTTATCCCAACTTTAATTTGGTTTTAAGAAAAATTGGACAAAACGAAGTGTATAATTTAATTTTATTTCAATCCGTACATAGTTGCACTTCTTTAGAAACTGATTATTTAAAGTGTGTTATGCTTGAAACATTTACCTCTGAGTAAAAAATTGCTATTTCTCCAGTGAACAATTACTGAACAGAAAAAGGTAGCACAAGTAGCAATAATGACTGAGTATGAGTTATACCAATTCATTTATTTATTTGAGAAGCAGAGGAGGAAAAAGACCTTTGACTTAATTAGGAAAAAAAAGCATTATATGTGAAAATTCTAAGTCCTTTAGAGATTTAGCTCAAGTTATATGATAGACATTTTGCAATATATATACCATGTAAGTATGATTATAATAAATTTAAGTAGGACCAAAGTGTAATTTATACAAAGTCACTTAAAATGAATGAAATATATAGATTGGTTGTGCTTCTTCAAGTATCAGATGGAATGGATGTTGTGTGGATAGAGATTTAGACAGGATACATCACATATTAAGAGTGAATAGAAAATAAAGGATTAAGTGATGTCTAGCACATAAGCATTTTTATTGAAATACAATCTGTTTGCCATAAAATTCACTATTCTAAAGGGTATGATTCAGTGTTTTTTGACATTTCTCAGAGTTTTGGAACAATTACTGTTACCTGATTTCATTCCCCCAGAAATAAACTCTGCACCATGAGTGGCCCCACCTCATTCCATTTTTCCCCTATCCTCTGACAGCCACTAATATATTTTCTGTCTCTATGGCTCTGCGTATTCTGGACATTTCTTACAAAGCAATCATACAATATGTGGCTTTTTGAGAGTAGTTTCTTGTACTTACCATTCTGTTTAGGTTAATCTGTGATGACATGACTTGTAGCAGTATTTAATTGCTTTTTATGAGTACAAAATATTCTATAGTGTGGATATGCCACTTCCTTTACATCCATCAACTGCTGGACATTTGAGTTGTTTCCACTTTTGACTACTCTGTATAATTCTGCTCAAAACATCTGTAAATGAGTTTTTTGCATGGACGTCTCATTTTATATTCCTACAGATAAAATTGAAAGATCACATTATAACTTAACATTGTATTTTTAAAAATCTATCAAACCGTTTTCCAAAGTTAAAACTCTGTTTTCTAAGACTATCATAATGAATTACCATGAAAACAACACCTTCAAATAATGGGAATTTATTATGTCATAGTTCTAAAGGATAGAAGTCAAAATCAAGATGTCCAGAGGATCTTATTCTCATTGAAGGATGTGGGGACGAATTGTTCCCTGCCTCATCCACCTGGTGGTCCCTAGAGACCTTTAGCAACAGCTGAAGAACTCCAGTCACTGCGTTGCTTCTCCACAAGGACTTCTTCCCAGGGTCTTTCTCTTTCCTAAATACTTCTTATAAGGACACAGGTTATTGTATTTAGACCCCGATCCAGGATGACTTAACCCAGAAATCCTTAGCTAATTACAGCTGCAGAGCACTATTTCAAAATAACCTCGTATCATGATATTTGGGGTGGATGTGAATTTTTCAGAGACACCATTCAAACTACTACAGTGACTGAATAGTTTTGCATTCCCAGAAGCTTTTAATTTCTCCTATTGTCATCAACATCTGCCATTATTTGTTATTTTGATTATAGCCACTGTAGTAGATGTGAAATTGAATCTAGTGGCAGTTTTTATTTACATTTTCCTGATGTCTATTGATATTGAACACCTTTTTGTGTTCTTTTCATGAATCTTGCTCTTGTTTTGTGGCATGTTTCACAGATATTTGTTAATTCTCATTGGCTTATACTATTGTTAAAGATTATTTTTGTGTCTGTTTTTATTGTCTGTATAGTTTTCTATACATTGTTAAAAATGGAATGTTGTGTTTCCAAATATTGTCATTGAATTGTCCATTCTACTTCAACTATTTCCCTTTTTCTTTTTGTATTCTGAGTTTCATGTTTTTAGGTTCATACCTTTTTTATCACTGTTGTATCATCCCAATGGATTGACAAGTTTAAAAATAATGTGTGTCTGAGGTTTCTTACATAATGTTATGGGGAACATATAGACAGTCAAATGATAATTATGGTGAAGCAAATTAACATATCACTCATCTCACATTTTATGAATATAAAATATCCCTCTCTCTAGTAATGATTTTTTTTCTTAGTTGATATTAATACAGCTATCTATCTTTCTATAACTCTAGGAAGAGTTAAGGCATGGAATAGTTGTTCTAATTTTTCGAGACACCATTCAAACCACTTTTTTCTTTATATTTCTCTTAGCCTCTCATTCTTTTGTCCTCATAAAAAACTATATCGTTATGCAGTGTAAGTCACAAAATCGTTTTATAATTTTAAGATATCTTTATGCATTACCATTTATACCATATTAGATATAAAAATAGCTACAAAGAAACATACATTTAT
>NW_003852435.1:12184055-12184878 GCF_000181295.1 Otolemur garnettii
ATAGCTCACAGCAACCTCAAACTCTTGGGCTTAAGTGATTCTCTTGCCTCAGCCTCCTGAGTAATTGGTACTATAGGCACCTGCCACAACACCTGGCTGTGTTTTTGTTGCAGTTGTCGTTGTTTAGCAGGTCCAGGCTGGGCTCCAACTCGCCACCTTTGATGTATGTGGCTAGAGTTCTACTCTCTGGTAGAGTGAGTAGCTACTGGGGTCAAGCCAACCTCATTGTTTTTGAGAATTAAATAAGATCGTGCATGTGAATTGCCAGATACACAGTAAAGACATTATGAATATTTTTTAACCTTTGCATTACATGATTAGAAGAATTGACATTAAAAGTAATTTGGACCTATGTGGGGGAAGGAAGTATAAAAATTCATAGAATTATTTTTCAAGAGTATTTAGTTGCAAACTGGAAAGTTAACTTTAATACATGCTCCAGGAACTTCCACCAAATTTATTTATCTGGACAGTAGACTAATCAACCAGTGCCCTTCTCAGGAAACCAGGATGCTTAACTGATTAATCAGCCATATTCTTAGAAGAATATTTTTCAACTGCTTAATTGTCAATTGACTATTTAATCAAGACTCGCTTCAAGACCTAGGCCACAATGTGTCCACCAATCTCACCATATCACAAAATTTACCCATTTCCACTTACATAATTACAATGAAAGACCCTCATTAAATGCCTAGATCTTGGAGAAAAACCCTTTAAATATCCATTACTCATTTTCCTCTTTCTGAAACATTACTCATATACTGTCAAAATGCTGTTCTTCTTAGTGTAGATAATAAAGTTGATTTTTCTTTATTGGTAA
>NW_003852435.1:12209952-12247061 GCF_000181295.1 Otolemur garnettii
TTTATTAATTTTTCTTTCCTTCCATCCTTGTGCATGGACAGCTAACTTTCTACATGAAATCTTGCCATCTTGCTTTTAGTGGTAGAAGCCCCCTCCCTAGAGATTTAAGTGGGAAGCAGCTGCCCACCCACACAGAATATATCCCACACACATCTGTGGTGGTGTAGAGAGAAAAAAATGAAAACACCTCCAAAAAAAAAACATATATACCCAAAATAAAAACAACACCCCCTACAAGAGCGGAAAAAAAGAGAGAGATTAAAAAAAATAAGAAAAGATAGAAAAAGAGGAAAAGAGAACACAGCTACACTTAGAGGGGGGCCCCCAAAAAGAACACCAGAGACCCCCCACACCCCAAAAAACAGAAAAAACAAAAAAAAAAAAAAAAACTACAACATACAAAAATCACTGTGTTTTAGTGTCTTTGTTACAGAAGGTGGACCAACATCGTGAATGGTGTCTTCCAAGAGAACTATTTAAGATTATCATCTCTCAAGACCCCAGGCCTTGGCAACTCTCATCTACTGACCTATTTTTGGTAAAAATGAACAACTTCATCCCCTGCAGATGAATTTTGCCTATTTACTTTCATCATTTCTTTCTCATTTGCAGCAAATATCAGAAGTTCTGGTACCATCCAGCCATGAAGTCGCAAGGAAGGACACCATTTACGTTCCCATTTTTTCTTTGTGTAGTTTATTGCATCAGTTTCCCTTCTAAAGTGCATCATCATAACTAACCTAAAGATGTGTACATTTCCCTTCCTAAACAAAAACTCAGCCTTGTTTCTCTGTCAGTTAAAGCCCCATTTCTCTGTTCCCTTCCATATCAAAACTTCATGATAAAGTTATAAAGTAATGCATATGCTCTGTGTATGTCCTCAGTCTCTATTCCTATCTTAACTAACTTCAGTTTTCTTTCCACTACCCTGTACTGAAAGTACAATATGTGAGCTAGCAAATAACATCTTTGAGATAAATCAAGTGACCTACTTCTGTTATCTTACCTTTTAACTCAAGAAACCTTGTCACGGATGAGTTCTGTTAAATTAAACTAAATTTGGCTTCAGAATGCCCGACGTAACAACAGTAACCTTACTTAGAACATAAACTAACTAAAAGTCTATTTTAAGAGTGTACTTTTGTAACAAAAAGCTAGATCCCAGCAAATCACAGCAGCTGAGCTTCAGTAAATCACAGGTGGCCAATTGATCCAACTATGTTCGCATAAGGCAGACACAGAACTGTAACCAGTAAAGATGCTTCTGTATCTCTGTTCCACTTTCTGTTTGTAAATGCTGTCTGTTTAAATGTGAAAAAGTACTTCCTGAACTTCTTCTGGTTCTTAGGGCTGTTTTATTCACATTTTGTACCTTGTTCAGTTAAACTCTATTAACTTCAACCTAAGTGGTTTTTTTAACAGTGCTACCTGTTTTGTTGTTATTATTGTTTGGGATTCATTGAGGGTGAAAGAATTAGGTTACACCGATTGCAGTTGTTAGTTAAAGTCCTTCTTGTAATTGTGTCCCACCTCCAAGAGGGGTGTCACACACCATGAACGCTCATCCCCCTTCCCTCCTCCTTTGCCCCCACTCCCTCATTCCCCTACCCTGCACCTTGTTTTCTATCTTCTACTGCCTTCATATTAGAACTGAGGACATTGGATTCTCGCTATTCCATTCTTGGGATGCTTTATTAAAATGAATGTGTTCCACCTCTATCCAGGTTAAGACAAAAGACATAAAGTCTCCATCTTTTACTGGCTGAAATATTCCATGACATACACATACCACAGCTTGTAAATCCATTCTTGGATTGGTGGACATTTAGGTTTTTTCCACATTTTGGCAATTGTAAATTGAACTGTGATAAACAGTGTAGTGCAAATGTCCTTATGATAAAAGTTTTTGTTTGTTTGTTTGTTTGTTTTTGTTTTTTTTTCTTCTGGGTAGATGCAGATGCAGAATAATGGGATTGCAGATTCAAATGGCAAGTCTAATTTGAGTTCTTTGAGGATTCTCCATACTTCCTTTCAAAAAGATTGTATTAGTATGCAGTCCCACCAGGCAGGTGAAAGTGTTACCTTTGCTCCACATCCATGCCAGCATATGTAGCCTTGAGACTTTGTGATGTGGGCCAGTCTCACTGGGGTTAGGTAATATCTCAGGGTGGTTTTGATTTGCATTTCTCTGATGCTCTGGGATGATGAGCATTTTTTCAAATGTTTGTTAGCCATTTGTCATTTTCTTTAGTGAAGGTTCTGTTCATATCTTTTGCCTACAGGTAGATGGGAGTGTTTACTCTTTTTCTGTTGATTAATTTGAGTTCTCTGTAGATTCTAGTTATCAACTCTCAACTCTATAAGATTCATATCCTGCAAACATCTTTTCTCATTCTCAATGTTGTCTTTTTTGCTTTACTTGTGGTGTCCTTAGCTGTGAAGAAGCTTTTCAGCTTTCTTAAGTACCATTTGCTAATTTTTGTTTTTGTTGCAATAGTCAGTGACATCTTCTTTTTCTTTTTCTTTCTTTCTTTTTTTCTTTTTTTTTTTTTTTTGCGTCTCACTATGTTGACCTTGGTAGACTGCCATGGCATCATAGCTCACAACAACCTCACATTCATGGGCTTAAGCAATTCTCTTGCCTTAGCCTCCCAAGTAGCTGGGGCTACAGGTGCCCACCACAAGTTAGCTTGGCTATTTTTTTAGTTGTTGCAGTTGTCATTGTTGTTTAGCTGGCCAGGACTGGGTTCGAACCTGCCACCTTTGGTGCATGTGGTCGGCACTGTAAGCACTGTGCTATGGGTGCTGAGCCAGCCATTGAAGTCTTTGTCATAAAATCTTTCCCCAGTCCAACACTGTCAGGAGTTTTCACCACACTTACTTCTAACATTTTTCTCCCTTTGTGTCTTAGGTTTAAGCCCTTTATCCATCTTGAATCAATTTTTGAAAGTGATGAAAGGTATAGGTTCAGTTTCAGTCTTTTACATGTAGTTATCCAGTTCTCCCGGCACCATTTGTTGAATAGGGATTCTTTCCCCCATTGTATGCTTTTGTTTGGTTTATCAAAGATCAGATGGCAAGTAGAGACTGGTGTCTCTTGGTTTTCTATTCTGCTCCACATGTCTATGTCTCTATTTTTGTGCCAATACCATGCTGTTTTGATTACTGTGGACTTACATCCTGAAGTCTGGTAGGATGACGCCGCTGACTTATGTCTTTATTACTAAGAATAGCCTCAGCTATACAGGATTTTTCCAGTTTCATACAAAACTAAGTACTATTATTTTTCCAGTTTTTCAAAATATGATGTTGGTATCTTAATGGGGATTGCTTTGAATATGTAGATTGCTCTGGGGAGAATAGACATTTTGATAATGTTGATTCTTCCCAGCCAAGAGCATGATATGTTCTTCCATTTGTTAGTGTCTTCTGCAATTTCTTTTTTTAGGGTGTCATAATTCTCTTTGAGACAATCTTTCACCTCTTTTGTTAGGTATATTACTAAGTGTTTAATTTTCTTTGAAGCAACTGTGAAGGGAATTGTGCCCTTGATTTGCTTCTCAACTTGGCTATTATTGGCATATACAAAAGCTATTGATTTGTGAACATTTATCTGTGTAAGAAATCCATGTATAGATAGATAGATAGATAATGGTGACAGTTAAGATTGTGAACTCATTGTAGAAAAATTGCTGCATACCTTATTGCTGAATATCAAAAGATCAGCTTCAAGGTAATTCCTTTGATAATTCCTTTGGTCATTTATGTACTGACACTAGTGCCTAGTCCACCCATCAAAGCAATTTTAAAATCCTATTTCTGCAATGGCCATCAGAGCTGTCCTCATACAAGTTATGATGATTAATTTTGCACATTTATCCTAGAAAAGTGCTACATATCCCATTGCTGAATATTGCTATGGTCACCTACAAAGTACTCCCCTTGACTATAGTGATGTTAAGCAATGGATATGTAACACTTTCTCTAGGGATGAATTCACAAACTTAATTGTTTGACCTTGTATATAAATTTGTGACAGTACATTCTTTTAGTTTTCCAACTAACACACCAAATTATTTGTGTTTATCTTATTGTTTAACCTTTTATGCTGTATCTGGGAATTTTGCGAGTGACACAGACCTGGCTTTCCCTGTAGGCTCATGTTTTTATTTCTATCAAAGATGGAGACTCATTGCTTTATTTTTATTTTTTATTTTTATCTTTTGAGACTGAGTCTCACTTTGTCACCCTTGGTAGAGTATCATTGCATCATACCTCAGAGCAACCTCCAACTCTTAGGCAAAAGTGATTCTCTTGCCTCAGCCTCCCGAATAGCTGGGATTATAAACACCCACCACAATGCCCAACTGTTTATTTAGAGATGGGGTCTTGGTCTTGCTCAGTCTGGTCTCGAACTTGTGAGCTCAGAGAAATCCACCTGCCTCAGCCTCCCAGTGAGGCTTGTTGCTTTAAAAAATAACTTTATTGGAAGTAGTTCTAAAAGAAAACTAAAATAAGTTATGATTGTATAGTAGAAACTTAGAGATTTGGAGAAACCTATGTATCGAGGAGTGAGCAGAGACTTGAAAGGCTACAGTGAGGATAATTCAATTACAAAAATAGAAAAAAGGAGGCAAAGGAGCCAAGGGAGTAAGATTTGGAAGACAAATCTTACTCCCTTGGAGTAAGGAAACACAAATATAGCCTAGGATGAAGGAAGGAATGGGAGGAAGAGCAGAAGAGAGGCAGGTGTGTAGTTAGAGGGAGGGTTACTAGGGGGACTACACATATGGAGCATATTGTAAGTACAAGTTGGATCTATCAGATGTAGAACACAAATGTCTTAACACTGTAATTGGGTAAATGACGTGAAGGCTATGTTGATTAGTAGGATGTTCACACTCCAATTTGTAAAAATAATCAACACATTGAATCCCATAAGGGCATAAATATATTCATGATCTATGTACAAATGACTTAATAAAAAAAGACTAAAGAGTATAAAGTAACAAAAAAAGAAAATAAAACAAAATGCATTTTGAAGACATCCAGAAAAACCGAGTATGTGATTACAGACAAGGACTATGGGTGAGTTGTTGAATTCCTAAATGAACGTGTATGATAACCAAGAGATCAACTGATGTCAAATAAGGAAATGAAACAATGAGGTTCACAGGTAGAAAAGTCACAGTCAATGAGACCTCAGTGGAACAATATTTCCTAAAGGAAGCAGTTATGAAAATTATGTGACAGGGACTTCAAGCAGGTGCCATCACTGAAAATGAACCAGATTTCAGGTTAAGACCCCAAAGCAGAAGAACTTGTGGAGAAAACTCAGGGATATAGGAAACTTGACTAATTGTAGGATAACATTCCCAGAGAGAAAAGTTGATGGATTTCATTATAAGAGACAAAGAAAAAGTTGGGTGAAGGGTAAGGAAATACATACTAATATGCAGATGATGATAAAAAGTGTTGGTGTGGTAGAGGAGTTGAGTGTATATTTTGACATTGAGTAATGAAAATAGGTTTGAGAGGTATGAAAGAGTTAATCTTGACAGCCTTTTCTGACTGTGGGTACTACTAAAGAGTGGAGTCAGAACATTGTCTGAATTGGCCAACCAATATTAATATCCTGAAACCGCTCACTAAGTGAACTGATAATGGGCCCACAAACTGCAGACGCTGCTTACTGTGTCGGCTGGATGATGGATGAGAAACTTCTTACTCATGGGATATATTCAAGTGGATGATATATATTTGTTAGTAGTGACTTTATATTTGAATATATGAATTATAAATGGATAGGAACCTCTGTGGGTGATCTCCGTGTAAGGATGCCTGTAGATTATATTCATGAATTTGTAAGGAACAGCTCAGCTAATTAAAGCAATGCACTTAGGAAGCTAAGTGTACAGGTTCATTTCCTGAGGGGACTCTTTATATCTGCAGACTACAAAACATATAACAGGACCTTAATAAATATTGTTCATTAAATGAATAAGTGAAGAAAGAATCCACGGGGCAAAGAGGAGTGCTTGTCAGTAAAAGCAGCACCACTAAATAAACATAATCAAAATGTTCAGCTAGCGAGGAAAATTGTGTAAGAAAGTGGGATAGATCAGCTAAAATTACAGCTACCCTGAACAAGAAACCAAAGCACACATTTTTCTAAGAAAGTGTGAATAATAACATGTAGTATAGTAAAATGAGGAAATGTTTATTTTTTGAAACTTTCAATCTTCTTGTCCAAATACAAATGCTTTTACATAAGTATAAAATAAATGTACTGTAATAATGTAATGCTCTCATATAAAAAAGAAGTAACTAAAAGTCTTGTTTTTAATACTTTATAAAAATATTATGAATTAAAATTGAATACTTATCTTTAACTTAATAAAATCATTAAGATACCTATTTTGTTAATCATTTTCTTTTATCCTTACTATTTTGAACTTCAAAAAAATCTTTAATGTTTCTATATGTTTTCCCCTAGGATATGGATTTCATACAAGGTACCTAAAATAAAATTAAAATACCATTCCAAAGAAATTGTATATTATTTTCATGTAAACTCTAAAATATTTTCATGGTGGTTACCATTAATAGATTCCAAATAACTACATGAGTTGAAAAACACATATGTATAATTTGGCAGCTTTTTCATCAAATTGTAAGTTTCAAAACATAATGTGAAAAAATCATTTCTAATTCAAAAACAAAATACTTTTTTTTTTTTTTAGACAGAGCCTCAAGCTGTCCCCCTGGGCAGAGTGCCGTGGCATTACAGCTCACAGCAACCTCCAACTCCTGGGCTCCAGCGAGTCTCCTGCCTCCGCCTCCCAAGTAGCTGGGACCACAGGTGCCCGCCACAACGCCCGGCTATTTTTTGGTTGCAGCCGTCATTGTTGTTTGGTGGGTCCGGGCTGGGGATTTGAACCTGCCACCTTAGGTGTACGTGGCTGGCGCCTTAGCCAGTTGAGCTATAGGCGCTGAGCCCAAAATACTTTTAACTTTAAGTTCTTTCATTTCTTACTTTTCTTTATACATAAGATTTTTTTTTTTGCCAGGAATATAATATTAATATAATTTTATAGCCCAACTCTTTACATTATAATGCAAACAGATCATTAATGCTATTTGAATGGTTACATGATATTCTGGATATTCATTTAAACAAAAAGCATTTACTGAATACTTAAACATTGATATAAGTGCACAGAGATAAGACTGACTGGGTTCCCAACATTATTTTCTTGAATCAGTTTCTTCATATTGGAGACTACATTGATGACAGTTTATCAATCAATAAATAAATGCATCAAAGTTTATTTCTGCATCTGCATTTTAGGGCCAAGAGACAATACGATGTTTGTTGTTAAAAGTTTCAGATAATTTTAATACCAGGATTAGGTTTCTTGAGTTCTAACTTCATTTATAGGGAAGACATAGTTGCTAAAATTCATAGGACACCTGTTTCTTAAATCTAAAATTAAACGGTGCAGCAAGCAACCCCATTGGGGTAAAAAGATAAAGGAGAGCTGTTGATTAAGGGGCATAGATTTTCAGATTTGCAAGATGAAAAGTTTCTGGAGATCTGTTTACAACGATGTAAACTGAACAATGTATATATACTTAACACTACTGAACTGTACACGTAAGTAGCATGCTGTGGCTTCCTCTCTAAGATGTTTTATGTTCTTGTATCAGCCAGACTGTCATTGTTCTACATCTGCTGTAGTACAGCAACATTATTCATTATAATTCCTTGTTTGTTCAACCAAAAGGCTCTTTGGCTTTGATTTTGCCCTATATTTTAACAGATGAACTGTGTTATCTATGCACAGAAGTTATTTTTACGCTTTACTTGTGAAACTTAACTGCTTGCATGTGCAAAAGCAAACACACTGTTGCATTCTGCCTCCATGCCATAAAAAAACCTGGACCATCTGTAGCTCCTCACTTTCTTAGTCAATTATAGATGAACAAAGGCCTGAAATACCAAACAGATAATGCATCAAATAGAACCAAGTGCATGAAGCTTCTCAAAGCAATTTTCCAGTCAAGGCAGTAGCTGCTATTGTTTGTCCACCCTCCCTATTTGATCTCCTTGGGCATGAAATGTCACGTGGAAAAGGCATTAACCTCCTGAGGGACTCAGTATGGTCATTTGAGTCACTTAATTAGAAGAAGCTGAGAGTTAACATGAAAAAATGTCCCATGTTACACAGCAAAGATTTTATGATTTCTCATGGAGGGCCCCTTCAGTAACTTTGTGGTTTAACTTAAAGGAACCTCAAAATTGAAAGATGAAATACCTCTGACCACTATGAAAAATTAAGTATACCAAACCACATTTTAAATTTATCTGCCTTAAGTTAATAACATTGGGATTTATTGTATTTTAAACATATTTTCCACTTACTCTTCCATAATATTTTATAGTATTTGTATCATTACATAAAATGTGTGGTTGTACAATTTCGAAATCATATATATATATATATATATGTGGTTGTTTTTTCTCTCTTACCATCAAAAGTTTCCATAATTTCAGTAGCTGGCATTTCATGTGGTTTCTTTGTTTTCTTGCTGGAATTTTACCTTTTCATAATTTCAAGTTTAATTATATCTGGGATCGAGGCAGAACTTTGCTGTAAACTATGAAATATGTATTGTTCTTTTTGATTATTCATAGTAGATGCTATGATGTGCTTCCCAGATTCTCACAAATCCCCCAACCCGTCTGAGACTGAAGCTCTCCTTCCCTCAGCTACTGGGACTATTGGTAGTTGGCTGCTCTCTGCTGAGTTCCTCTCTGGAAATTGCCCCTGGCTAAAGATAGTCTCTCATTCAAGGGAGAGATTTGTTGGTGGGATGTAGATCTCCAAAGACTGACCATTGCCTCAATTTAAACATCTTTGAGGGGCTCTCCGAACTTCAGAGGTTCCTCAAGGGATCAACTGAGATATCTGTCGGGACTTGGATAGAGTTCCACTTCTTGCTCTGTTTATCCTGCTTCATCCTTCCACTCTCACTGGTCCTCATCTAGACAGCACTGCCCAATAAATACTCTTCCTGCTTGTATATTACTATCACAGAGTTTGCTTCCCAAGAAACCTACACTGCATTGTTACCACTGTATGTTATTTAATGTATATAATATTTTGCATGGAAAATATATTTCATTATCCTTGTGCTTGGGCATAAAAATTAACTCATGTAATAAAATCTGTCATTTGTTTAATAAATAAAATATATTCTTTATGTAATAATATGTATAGGAAATTTCATTGAATAGATTTTTAATCAAGGAAATATGATAAGGGGAAGGCAAGGCATGGCTTTGAAAGGACAGATGAAGAGTACATGTTTCCAAGCCTTGTAAGGTAATTCCAAAGGCGTGGCACTTTTCTGACTTCCTCTATACCACATTCTGAGCAAACAATCTACTTTTCTAGTTTTTAATCAAACCAGGCTCATTTTGTTTATATGTCTTTGCACTTTGCCCTTTTTCCTCTTTCTGTAATTCTATGCCTCCCAGGTATTTTCCTGGATATTTACTGAGATTTATGTCCAAACTCAAAAGTGGTTTCTCTCACGACCACCCCCAAATTTTGATCTCCTTTGCCAACTCTTGCAAACTACATCAACATGGGCATGCTATGTTCATCCTTGTCTACCTACCTATCTTCTCGCCTCTCTTCCTGTCTCTCATGCATAATCCCAGCCTCCCTCCTTCCAATTTTCCTTTCTTAGTATGTGTCATTACTGTACTGTCTTCCTTATTTCCTTCTAATTCAGACACGTCTCTCCCACCCTGCCCCATGTACACGTCCTATGTTTCTTATTTATTGCTTTATTCTCAATACTTAGAACAGCATCTGGTATGTAAATATTTGTTAGCAATGGAATAAAAAATAAATGAAGAGATTTAAACAAAGATTCTTATGTGTCTTAAAAAGACAATAAAAAATCAAAAGATTGCTAACAAAAGTCATTCTCTATACCAAATATACGTAAATATAATATATGAAATACTAGTGGCTATATAGTGGTATCTCATTGTTTTTTTAATTATATTTACATAGAATTTTCTGATTGTTATTTCATAGATATTCTGAATTTTCAGTTTTGATTTTCTCTTTCATCTTAAAGTTATTTGAAAGACAATGTTGTCTTTGCTAACAATGTTGTCTTTGCTATCAATGTTGTTTTTAATTTCCAGATCTATTACTGATTTTAATGTTTTTATTTTCATTTTTGTTCACTGTGTTCAGAAAGTGTTTTTGGCATTGCTTTACCTTTTAAAATACATGAATATGTTGCTTTTGGCATAATGTTCAGTCACAGTTGGTAAATCTTTCTTATGTCCCTAAAAATAAGGTTTATTCTGAAATAGAGTTCAAATATACTAGGAGATCAATATAAATATTTGTTTTATTAACTATTAATATTAACTTTTTCTACTAAAACAAATAATTGAGAGGAGTAAGTGTGATAAAATTGTATTCTGTTTGTTTCTTGTGCACTTTTTGTAGATTTTCTATTATGCACTTTGGTGTTATGCTATTTGCCATTTACATGTTCATGAAATCAAATCATCCTTGTGGACTAGAATTTTCTGCCATCTGTGTTTCATTTAACACTTCTTGCCTTCTCTTTAAATTTGTCTGAGGTTTATATTGAAAAATCCCTCATTGTTGAAGTATTACCCTGCTCTCTTAAATCATCCTTACAACTTCAAAACTCCAAATCAAAAATTTATATCAATATTTTACATATTACCCACAGATGAATTTTTTTCCTCCTGTAGGTGAATTTATCCAAACTACATTTATCTGTAAATTTCTTTGTGGAAATTATGCTTCCACATTTGTGTGTGTGTGTGTGAATTCTAGCTTTTAACACTTTGTATGTGTCATGTTCAAAAATGTAGTCTGGGTGGTTTTTTGTTGTTGTTGTTTGTTTGTTTGTTTTTTGCAGTTTTTAGACAGGTCCAGTTTTGAACCCAGCACCTCCAGTATATGTGGCCAATGCCCTACTCCTTTGAGCCACAGGCATTGCCCTGTAGTCTGGGGTTTTTAGTTGTTATTGTAAGTTCATAGTGAAGTTGAATCCAGTTGCCATTTGTAAATTGACCAATTCTTACAGCTTGAAATTTCTGTATTTCTATAATTACAACTTTGCTTTCTGAAAGTAATGGCAGACTTATATCTTCATACACAGACACATAAACACACAAAGTTTATGTGGTTATAATCATAAAAATTGGCCTTTCATAGTTAAAAGTTATAGCATGGATGGATATAATGGTTCAAGAAGTATTCTTTCATTTTCATTTATTGATTAACAATTTGGAAAAATGCTGTTACTTATTCCTGAAATGAGAAGTTCACTGACTCAGCCATCCAAATCTACAGCTCTCTTGTGAATAGACTGTTATAAGAGGACTTCACTTATTTTAAACATATAAGACAACATTTAAAATACAGGCTTAGTATGTTTAAGTCATATAGACTTAGCATGTTTTCTTAGGTGGGCTTTAGGATGTTTTATTTTCAAGGAATCCTCCATGGTATCTAATTTTTCAAGTGTATTTATCTAGATTTGACATAATCTCATTATCTCCATGCTTCTATCATTTGTATTAGAGTAATATTTTTCTTTTCTTATGATAGTTGTCTTTGCTTTCTCAGTTTTTTTCTAGTATTAACTTTGATAGTGGATTATTCAATATATTAGTCTTTCCACAGAGGGGAAAGAAAAACAATTTTATTAAATTTCTCTGTTACACCTTCTATCTTTTGTTGACATCTGCTCTTTCACCCACTTTCTCTTCTTTAATATATTTAGATTTAAGATTCTGTGATTTTTCAGTGTTACTATCATATAGAAATTTAGATCTTTCTATGGAAGGGCACTAACTAAATTTTATAAGGTTTCATACATTATGCCTTTAAAATTATTTCAACGCATTTCCAATTGTTTTCTAAATTCTACTGTGATTTCTTCTTGAGCCCGCAACTACATAGATAAGTACTGATAAATTTACAAATATCCCGGGGGACCATACAGTTATCTTCTTATTGGTTTGGAGATTAATTTTTGTTAAGGTCAGAAAACATTCTCTGTATGTCTTCTAGAAAGTACATACTTAATAGATATTAGACTCCTGAAACCTAAGATATATGTAATTTTTTTATTAAGTCAAAACTGGAATTCTGGCCAGTTTACCAGTACATAATGAATATAAAGTACATAGTGAATATAATTTGAAACATGTTTGTCATAATAAATCAAATTATCCATGCTTCTCATTAAGTTAGCAAATATAATAGAAATCCTATGTTAAACTGTAATTGTCTTTTTCTTACATCATCCTTCATTATACAATGTATAATATAATACTAAACTTGTTTGATGATACCTTTATTTAATTAAAAACATTGAGAAGCTCTTGAGTAATGATTTTATTTCTTTACAGAGATACCCTGACAAAATAATAGAGAATATTATAGGAAAATTGGCATTGCTCAATATCAAAGACATAATATTCCTGGGGGAAAAATCTAGTTAAGTCTGAGTTTCTAAAATCTGAAGAAATTATCATAGGAGTCTGTCATTGGCCTTGGAGTAAAATCTAATGAAAACCCCATTCTCCAACTTTGCCTTTCCTTCCTCTAATAAAAGGTAACATGCTAAAGAAATAGCTATATCAAAGCCTATGGCAGTTAAATTAGTATAATCTCCCTTTAGTTATCAACTGTCAAATTTTCTGAAAACTTGTGATAATAGGATCAGTCTTAGCTATTCACTTAATAAAGATAACAATGTAGTTTAAAAGATATAAAATGTGAGCCTGTTGGGTGGAAAAATAATTTTCATGATTGAAATAGACTTCAGGCAGAAAAAATGTTTCAGCAATGTTATATATGAGAAAATGTAAGTGATTTTCACACACACATGTTTAGAGATGTCTAATAAAAACATATTCATTGAAAAGTTTCATTAAACTTAGATAAGTATTATAAGCCCTACACAGATTGCCATAGGTATTAATTACTAGATACAAAGAAGTTATGCATCTATTTTAATCATTTCATTCTTTGTTGTGGCTTAAGGACATATAATGTTGACAATAGTCTTGTTATTAAAAATTATTTCCATTTTTTATATTGACAGGTTTTTAATTTTTTAAATTATTTTCCACATAGGAAATCATCTTTAATTTGATAAAGTGGAATGTTGTCACCTTTAGGGTATCCACAACATTACCACTTTCTTTAATTCTGATTTACATTATTTCCAACATGCTGTCAACTTTAATAACTGTTTCTTCTCTTTTTTTTTCCTTTTTTTTTTGGTAGATTTTTTTTGGCCAGGGCTGGATTTGAACCCACCACCTCTGGCCTATGGGGCCAGAGCCCTACTCCTTTGAGCCAAAGGTGCCACCCCAATAACTATTTATTTAAAATCAAATTTATTTACCATTACGCTTATGTTGACCTTGCATGTTACTTTTTATTCCTTCCTACAATTCCATGCTTTGATTTACCATTATTTTTCTACTTTCTAAAGAACAGATTTTTCCTCTCTCTAGGTCTATTTGTGTTAAAAGCTTTCCGCTTGTATTTAGATGAAAATCTAATTACTTTGAAGGGCATCTTTGCTAGGTATACAATTCTAGTTTGGCAGTTGTTCTCTTTAATCACACTAAAATGCCATTCATCAACTTCAGCTTTTGTTTTTTTAAATGTGGATAAAGTGTTTAATATAGTATTCTGGATTACACGGATATAGACATCCCAGGTAATGAAGGTCTGGAAGGGAAGCACCAGGTGATCAAGGAAGAGTCAGGATTTCCACTTGAAACACTGAGGCACATGGATAGATTACTAATTAAACTCGATCTGAGAGCTTAGGCAGGGGTCCTCAAACTTTTAAACAGGGGGCCAGTTCACTGTCCCTCAGACCATCAGCGGGCTGTAGTTTGAGGATGCCTGGATTAGAGCCTGCTGGAAAACTTGAGAATCCCTGTATATTGTTTGGCAAAGTTGATGTGTTAAGAGGGATATGTGGAAACTTCAGGGAAGCCAGAGCTTCAGTGTACCTAAAGTCAAGGATACCTAGTGGTTATGTTTGTAGCCCCAATGGGTCAGCAGGGATAACACTCTAAGAATGAGTTGAGGGTAGTGGAGAAGATTGAGGAAAATCTAGGACACATTAGGCACCTAAGCATCTTTGTATGATTTGGAAGGTAAGGTCCTCTGGTTTGGTTTTGTTTTCCAAGTCATGTGAATTCATCTCATTGACCAAACCTAATCCTAAAACCATCTAGAGTTAAGAGGATTCCATGAAATTCTCAGGCTCCATCAAGAGCAGTGGTGAGAGTCCAGTGCAGCTCAGTTCTTCCTAGATTCATAAGTTCTTCCTGATTCATAAGATCAGCTCTACTACCTTATCAAGATAATTTTGATAACTTAAAAAAATTTCTTATCAGAGTACATAGTGCAAAATTATTTTGAGTTCATGTTGTATCTTAGACCAAAACAATCCAAATACAAAATACAATGTGACTTGTTTCCTTCAGGGTACTATAGGAGTACACATATTTTGCTTATGTAATTTACATTTGTACATTTTAAGTCAAAGTTATAGGTTTTCCCTTCACCCTAAATATACACATTGCTCCAGTTAGGTGTGGATGTCCTCTACCCCTCCTCCTTACTCCCATCACCATTGAGTTTTACTTCTGTCTGTGGGCATAAGTGTTGAGGGATTCATTCCAATTTAATATTGAGTACACGTGGTGTTTGTTTCTTCATTCTTGTAATACTTCACTTAGCAAAATTGTCTCTAGTTCCATTAAGATTATGTCAAAAGATACTAGATCCTCATTTTATTTGAGATTTTGATATTTCTTAAGTTTAGCTTCTAATTTAATTGTTCATTCCTTGAATGTTGACATGATATTTCTGTTTAACTTTTTGGAAGATATTTCACCTTGTTTCTGGTTCTCACTGTATTTATCCTCTCTGATATTTGCACAGCTTCTTGGATCTATATGAGCACATTTGTGAATTCTGGAAAATTTTCAGCCACTATCTTCTTCATCTCTCTCTTCTTCTCTTTCTAGAACCTCAATTAATGATTTATTAGATCTGAGACTTTTGAAATTGTTGTCTTTAGAGCTGGCAATTTAATTGAATGACTTTAGGAGTAAGAGACAGCCACGAAGAGGAGAGAAACATTCTTGGAGGTTAACAAATTAAGTATTCACGATACCAAAGATTAGAAGAGACATGTGTATGGGTATTTTGTGTTGTTTCATCCATCACTTTTCTATGTTATGTCTTTTATATTTTAATTTTGGATTTAGAATTTTAGAATTTTCCTTAAATATTTCTTAGGTGCATCTAGAGTCTCATTTAAGACCAGAGTTCCTTTCTTGATTTTCTTCCTTGATGATCTTCTAGTTCTGTCAGTGGAGTATTGAAGGACCTGGGTATTATGATTTTACAGATACCTGTAATATTTGGCAATTTACATAATGCCATATTTTTTCTTGGATATTTTGTTTCTTTCTCTTGATTCTTCCTTATTTTTGACTGACCGGGTCAATTCAAAAGATTTGCCTTCAAACAATGAAATTCTTTCTTCTGCTTGGGCTAAATTTAATGTATTCTTAATAGATCCTATTTTCTCTTGCATTTTCCTTAATTTTTCATTTCCAGAAGTTCCCTTTGTTTCTTTTAATATATCTATCTTTATAGTAAAAATTTTATTAATGGTTTGTATTTTTTTTATTCTGCTTCTTTGAGTTGGTTTTCCATTTTCTTTTGGATCTCAAAGGTCCTTACAATCCATTATTTGAAATTACTTATCTTTTATTTCAGTATTTTCATTTTGGTTGGCTCTCATTCCTAAAGAGGTTGTGTGATCCTTTGAGGTGTTTTTTTCCTACTTTCAGTTTTCATACTTATAGAGTTTTTATACTGATTCCTGTTCATCTGGAGCTGCAGCCACTTGTTTTTTGTTTAGATGGAATTTTATTTGCTGTATTTATTTATTTCTCTCTATTTTTCCTTGATATAGGTCCTCCTTTGTCCCCTGGTCTAGACTGTAGCAGCAGCAGCATATATCACTACAATCTCAAACTACTGGGGTCAAGCTATCCTCCTATTTCTGCCTTCCAAGTTGATTGGATTACAGGCTCAGACCACCTAAACTAATTTTTATTATCACTAATTTTGTACAAATATGATCTTGCTATTGCCTAGGCTTTTCTTGAATTCCTCACTTCCCTTAATACTCTTATATTGCCATCCCAAAGTTCAGGTCCATTCAGACCTGAACACCATACACAGCCTTTTTATTTTCCCTCCATCATAAAGATATGCCTGTAATATATGTTGGGTAAAGACTTTTGGCTTTGCTTACACATAGTTTGAGGGAGGCCCTCATTCTGAATGAGTGTTATGAAATAAATATCCTTAGTGTGGTAGTTTTCTCCATTGCTAGTTAGATGTAGGCTGTAGTGGGCAGCCTACATGGGCAGATTCCCTTTCTCTTGTGGAGAAAGGGAGGCGGAAGATTTTGAATCTTTTCCCTTTCCTTATTCCTATATTCTTCTTAGTAGTATGAATTATATTGGGATGTCTAGTTTAATCTACAAGGCAGGAGGTGAAATTCATGGGTGTCAGTGAAGCCCTATAACAATCGAATCAATAAATACTGTTTGGGGCTATGCAAGTTGATTTTCTTGCCAGTATGTGATGCTGGCAGGAAAGAACCAGAGCTGTGGTGATGTTTTGGAGCTCTATGGCAGGCTGTAGTCAACCAAGAGAAGAACTCTGAAATTCCAAGCAATAGACAGGGCCATGGAACTCCAGGGTCATTCCTTCTATTCCACCATAGCAGAGGCAGATGGAGAATGTGACTGGGCAGGGCCGAGTCAGGCAAGCCTATGTTCAGATTTCACAAAGGCTGGCACAGCATTGTCTCAGCAGGGGTTGCCAGTCAGTTCTCAGGCCACTGGAGTAAAGCCACGAAGGAAGGCTTAAGGCACCCATATAAAACCTAGTCTCTAGTCTGCTAAATAGAGAGGGGCAGCCTGGAATTCACAGTTGAAGACAAGTGTGGGTTCCCTCTTCTGCCTCTTTACTTGCCATGCGGTTCTTCTTTGGTATCTGACCACAAGTAGCAGCTCAAACTGGCCCAGCTCACCAGCAATGCCACTGTCTACTGTAACCTTCCATATTGAGGGTCCTGCCCTGGACTAAAAGTGATGCTTTCTGGTGGGGGGAGGTGCTCTGGGTGTGTTCTGCACCTTATATCCCTGCCAACCTCACCTTTTTTTCCCCTCATGTGGGTTTCCTTGCCATTCAAGATCAGTTAAAAATTTATCCTCTAAGCCATAGAATGATGATATAGCCTGTGGGCTTGTCCTCTGACCCCCTCGTTCAATCCCTAACCAGGACAGGGTAATGCATGCTAGTTCTGAGGTGCACTTGAAGTTCTCAGACAGGCTTAATGTCCCTCCTCTTCTGAGTATGCCCCACTCTGCTGGAACAGTCAGGTAGGTAGTATCAGGGAGGGCCAGTGGTGGGTGGGGAGTTTATAGTCATAGCAAGACTTAGTCCAATGCGGGTCTTTAAGGGAAAAGGTGTGCGCCCCACTGTGTCTGGAAGCTTGGGTGTGGTGGCTATACTGCCAGAAGAGAAGCAGCTGCTCATGAGAGACTTGGCTCAGTCATCTTTTTCTGAGACCATGGCAACCTATATTAGTAGTTGGGGACAAAGGAGGGGAGGAGGGGGAGAGTGCAGTGAAGGAGAGCTGGCATTCTTCTTTGGAGGGGTTTCCCTGAATTACTGCACTCTCCTACCTGCTGGCAGCTCACCCTGAATGTACAAACTTTGGGATCACATAGTTTCCCAGGATTCAATGGCCTATGGTCACCCCTATCTGGGTGGTTTTTGAGAAATATTTCTTTGCCCTCCAGTGCTAAAATAACCATGGAGCTGAAGCTTCCTGGTCAGGACAAAGGCATTCAATAGGTAGAAAATCAGTATGGTCCCTGCCACCTTGGCTCTGGTCTGTGGTGAGGGAAGTCACCTTGAGAGAATTGGCAGAACAGTGTTCTATCCTCAGAAGTTCTCAGTTCACTAACAGCCCCTGCAGTCTTCAGAGCCTGCTGTCTAACTTCAGGAGCCCACAGTCTCCCAGAGGCATGAGGGAGGAAATATAAGCATCCCACCTACCATTTCCAAGGGGCTCCGAATTCCTTAGTGTTTATCTCTGCCAGAATCTTGCTCTTTCTCATTCTGCTCCCCTGCTTCTTCCCATGGGATTTCTGGCACATTCTAGCACTCTTTCCCAGAAATTACACCTATGTTTTTTTCACCTAGAATGTTTTCCCCCTTCTGAGACGGTCTAGTAACTGATGTCTCTAGTCAGCCATCTTGCTATATAAAAGAACTGATTGGGTTTTTTTTTTTTTTGTAAAATTGTAAGGTGAGGAAAGAAAAAAAAAAAACTTTTTATAAGGTATTTCCAGTGACCTTTCTCAAGAAAAAAATCCCATCAGTGTTTGAAGACGAGAAAAACTAGTAAATTAAAGTCTTCACTCCCATTTTAAAGGGAATAGTTACAGAAGTATAATATTGCACTAAAATAAGAGAATCAGGCAGATTAATCTCATTACTAAAAAGTCAACAGGAAGGAATAAATTACATAAACAGAACATCTGGATTATTGAAGAGAAACTAATTAACATAGTAAGAAAAAATGTGCCTGCCCTCTGAATTAGGAAGGCATATCATAAAGGGTATAATCAGAACACTGAAAATGATTGCCGACACACTGTTGTAGCATACTCATGTTCTCCCTAAGGAGACATATAATTACAACAAATTGTATTCTAAATATGTATCTGTAATTTGGTTGGCATGGGTTTTCTTGTGAATCCAAACAATTTTAAGTCACAGAAATATGCTTTTGAAAAGCTTATTTGAAGATTGGAAATATAACTTAATATTTTAGTCATTAAATAAATCACTAAGGAATGATTCCAGTAGCCTACTTAATAATATTTTTGATAAGAGACATAAAACACTATTTTATATTATAACAATATATGTATTGAATTTGCAGGTATAAAATGCAGTCTTACTTTTAATAACCTATTCACAACATGGTGTGAAGAGGCCCAAAGATCCTACTGTGTGTTTCTCTTTGGTTTTGCAAACCAGCATGCAAAGTGGTCGAGACCACTTTTGTGTTCAAAGGGCTAACCAGGGAAATAAGATTCTGCACTTACATGAAGTTAAGGTTGTTGAGTTCTCTATTGCAGAGAAAATGTACAACAGAGGAACTCCAGCTATCTCAAGAAAGCTGGAGTAGTGAGACCTCTTCCAAGGTGTATGCTGGCATCAGAAGATTTCAAATTAGGATTCAAATAAGACTAGATGTTTGTCCATTAGATGCTGTCAAAGAATTGGGAATATTCATTGATTGTATGTCTTAAATTTTATCTATAAGACTAAAAGATAAAAGTGGAACTACTGTTATTGTTAAAGAAGAGTAATTATCCAAGTTAGTCAGAAAAGGGACATAGTCTTTTTTGTGACTGCTGAGTGACTTTGTGTTTGCCACATATTGAGTATAGTTCTTTTTTTTTTTATTGAATGGTAACTGTGTACATTAATGCACTTCTGGGGTACAGTGTGGAGTTTTCACATGCAATCCGAAATACTTCCATCAAACTGGTCAACACAGCCTTCATGTCATTTTCTCAGTTATTGTTTTAAAACGTTCACATTCTACTCTTAGAAAGATTCACCTGTACCCCTATAAGATAAACCTCAGAAGTGATCCCTCCAAACTCCCTCCCTCCACCCCCTTCCCTTCTCCCTCCCCCCTCCCCATATTCTTAGGCTATTTGGTTATAGCTTTCATATAAAAGGTATAAATTAGTTTCATAATAGGGGTGTGTACATTGGATACTTTTTCCTCCACTCTTGTGATACTTTGCTCAGAAGAACATTCTCCAGCTCCATCCATGTGAACATGATGGATGCAAAGTCTCCATCCCTCTTAATGGCTGCATAATATTCCATGGTGTACATATACCACAGTTTGTTGATCCATTCGTGGATTGATAGGCACTTGGTATAGTTTTATAGAAATACAGTTCTATAAAAGCATCACAGTTGGCTTTTCAGAAAAACTATTGTTTACCTATAAAGGTAAAACCCAAATCATCCAAATTATTTATGTCCCTTTGGCTAAATATTTTGTTGAGATTAACACAGTGGTGATAAAATTATTTACCATTCAAGTACAACCAAAAAAAAAATCCCTCTTCTATATTATATTCTAGTAATCATTTTTCTTTTCAATTTAGACATAGTATCTGCTTAAAAGGTATTTTTGTGACTGGTGTAATGTAGGCATCAATTTTCCAGCATGGCTCTCTAATTTTTACAGGTCAACTTATGAAAGGCCCTTCTCTGCATTACTCTTTCTTGAAGGTCAAGTGTCCGTGTTTCCATAGGTCTCTTCCTGGGTTCTCTGTTCCATTTTCTTGATCTGTTTGCTTACCATTCTATCAATATCTTCACAACCCTTATTAATTTAGCTTTAAGGTAATTTTTTTTTTTTTTTTAAAAAGCATATACCACAAAAAAGTGAGATTTATTCCAGGGATACAAGGCTAGTTCAACATTCACAACCAGTTAATACAATTGACCACATCAAAGGCATAAGAAGAAAACTTAGATGATTATAGCAATTGATGCAAAATGGTGTATGACATTCCCCATCACTTGTTCATGTTTTAAAAAGAAAACTTTCAGCAAATAAGGAATAGACACAAACTTCCTCAACTCGGTAAAGAGCATCGAAAAAAATAATTATATAGCTATCATCACACTTAATTGTGAAGACCTTTTCCCCCTAAAAATTAAGAAAAAAGCAGATACATGTTCTCTCTCTCTAGTGTTATTCGTATTGTACTTGAATTCTACTTGAATGAAAGATGAAAGAAGCAACAAAATTTATACAGATTGGAAGTGAAAAAATAAAACTGTCTTTATTCTAGTGTGATAATTGTAGTTTCTATAGAAAACAAATTTCCCCCAAACCTCTGTCACTAATAAATTTTAATATAACATAATTCTTGGTGACTACTTTATACTTATAAGTGTGTCCTGGCTACTCTTAGCTACATGAATTTAAGAAGCATTTTTTTTTCAATTTCCACTAAATTTGATTAAGAACATATTGATTCTATAGATTAGTGTGAACACTTTACATTGTTAATGCATTTAATTCATAAATAGTATATATCAATATACTTAATACTTTACTGCTATATCTCAATAGTTATTAATTTTTTGTACATCTTTTGTAAGATTTATTATTTAGATTTTTGATATTTTTGATGTCACTACTCAGTGAAGTATAATGAAACAGAGTATCTTGTAAACAATACAAAATTAAAGAAGTAATTTATACTCGTATCTGGAAATACCAAAAATATTTTTCACTCATTATATCATATCTTGTCCCCACAAATAAACATCTTTCACTTGTAAATATTTTAATACATTCACCAAATAATCATGTATCCCTACACACTATAGTTTAATTTGTCCTACATTTTCAAAATTTATATAAATAGGATTATACAATGTTAACTATCTTGCTCAATATTATATAGAATCTCATCTATGATTTTGTGTGTTCATATAGTTTATTTATTTTCAATGCTACTTAGTGTGTAGTGAAGTTTTGTTATTGAGGCATATTTGGAATGTTTTCAATTTAGGGATAATGTAAAAAATAATGTTATTATAGTTCATTTGTCTTTCTTCATGCCTTTCTTCAGGTGCATATGTGCACACATATTGAGTCTACACTTAGTAGTGTAATTTCTTTAATGTATAGAATGCTTATCTTCATTTAAGTAGATAATACCAACTAATTTTCCTCAATGTTTGTGCAATTATGTGCTTTCTTTTAACTGTGATATTTCCATTTTCTCCACAAATTTACTGGTTATTAATTTTAAACTTATTTAGTATTTATCTTCAGAGTATCAGCCTTTACTTTTTGGTGTCAGAAATATTTTTTTCTGTGTTCTTTGTCTTTCTACTCCCTTAAAGTTGAGTTATGGTGGCATGACTTTTTCTGTTCAGTAGTTTAATGTATCAAGATTTCCATTTAGAATTAGATTGTTATTTTTAAGAAAGTAATCTTCCAAAAGATAAATTAAGAAATATTCAGGATATATACCTAGTAGAGGAATTGAAGGATTAAATGGCAGGTCTGTATTTAGAGTGATCTCCAAACATCTTTCCAAAAGGAACGTATTAGTTTGCATTCCCACAAGCAGTGTAGAAGTGTTCCCTTTTCTCCACATCCACGCACTCTATGGTTTGGGGATTTTGTGATGTGGGCTAATCTTACTAGAGTTAGATGATATCTCAAAGTGGTTTTGATTTGCATTTCAAATAACTTTATAACAAAGATATTTGCACCAGAATGTTTATTGCAGCCCAATTTATAATTTCTAAGTCATAGAAAAAGCCCAAGTGCCTATCAGCTCATGAATGGATTGATAAATTGTGGTGTATGTACACCATGGAATATTATTCAGCCTTTAAAAAGATGGACACTTACCTCTTTTATGTTTACATGGATGGAGCTGCAACATACTCTTCTTAGTAAAGTATCTCAAGAATGAAAGAAAAAGTATCCACTGTACTCCGCCCTATTATGAAACCAATTTAAAAACACCCACACTTCCATATGAATGCTATAACCCAACTACAGCCCAAGATGAAGGGGAAAGAGGAGAGGGAGGGGAATGGAGGGCCAAGTATGGGTGGAGGGAGGTTAATTTGGGACTACATCTAAGGTTGATTTTTACAAGGGTACATGTTAAATCTACTAAGTGTAGAACATAAAAGTCTTAACACAATAACTAAGAAAATGCAGTTGGGGCAGTGCCTGTGGCTCAGAGGAGTAGGGTGCTGGCCCCATATGCCAGAGGTGGTGGGTTCAAACCCAGCCCTGGCCAAAACCTACAAAAAAGAAAGAAGAAAATGCAGTTAAGCTATACTAGCCAGTTTGATGAAAGTATTTCAAATTGTATATAAAAGCAGCACATTGTACCCCATAATTTCATTAATGTACACAGCTATGATTTAATTAAAAAAGAAATATTCAGCTATATTAAATACCTAAAGCTTCATTGATTTCTTTTACACTTAGGCTTACAGTCTTATGGGATTTGGTTTTGTATATGGTATGAAAAAGAGATCAAATTTCTTTATTTTGTATAGTATCCACTTGACCCACACTGTTTTTTGAAGACAAGAACTTCAACTACTTATTTCCTATGGATATTTGCAAATTCATTTTTTATAAAACAAAAATTTAATTACCTATTTTTTGTTCTCTACTAATTGCAGGAATTTTTGCCTGTCTTTGAATCAAAACTATGTTGTCTTAATTGCTGATAATTTATAAGAAGTGTTAATATTTGGTTAGATTAATAATCCTATTATTACTAATGCTAATAATAATTATTATTTTTAATCATTCTTTCACAATTGTTTTGAATATTCTTTATCCATTACACTTACACATACTTTGCATAATAAATTTTCCATTGTAAACTACACAAATACAAAACTTTTATAATATCATGGCACATCTCAAGTTTTATAAATCTTTCTGAAAAAATAGAAAACTTTACAATATTAATTGTTACAAACTATTGACATGGTGTATTCCTATATTACATAATCTTAATTTTTTAAATTTAGGTTAATGTAAGGGTAGAAACACCTAGGATACAATATTTGCTTTTGTTTGGTAGAGTCCCTTTTGTAGTTGTGTGTTCCCATAGCTAAACAGTGTGCTATATACTCTTACATTATACCCCATAAGTGGAAGCACATCAATCCCCTTCCCTAATCTCTCTGCTTCCTCCCTTATTTCCTGTACCTCCAACTTGAATTAAAATGAGTTTCTCTCATGTGGGCATTTATTAGCGTATCTACTGGCTTCATGTTAGCATTGAGTACATTGGATATTTGCTTTTCCATTCTCATGATACTTTATTAAGAAGAATGTGCGGCAACTCCATCCAGACTAATACAGAAAATGTAAATTCACCATCTTTTGAGGCTGAGTAATATTCCATCATATACATATACCATAGTTCATTAATCCCATTCCTGGTTGATGGGCATTTAAGTTGTTTTCCCCATCTTGGCAATTGTAAATTGAGCTGTGATAAACAATCTAATGCAAATGTCTTTATGATAAAAGGATTTTTTTTTATTTCTGAGTAGTTGCCTGGTAGTGCAGAATGAAGTAAGAGTTCTAACTTGAATTATTTAAGGATTCTCCACACTTCTTTCCAAAAAGGTTGTGTTTGTTTGCAGTTCCACCAGCAGTGTAAAAGTGTTCCTTTCTGTCCACATCTACGCCATTATCTACAGCATCTATGTATACTAGTTATCAAAGCTTTGTAAGATTCATACCTTACAAAAATCTTTTCCAATTCTGAAGGATTTCAGTTTTCTTTAATTATTGTGTCCCTAGCTTTGCAAAAGCTTTTCAGTTGAATTAAGTCCCATTTGTTTATTTTTCTTGCTGTTGCAATTGCCACTAAACTCTTATTAGTAAAATTCTTACATAATCCAACATCATTGAGAGTTTTCCCAACACTTTCTTCTAGGATTTTTTTTTTTTTTTTGAGACAAAGTCTCACTATGTCACCTTCAGTAGGGTGCTGTGGCATCACAGCTCACGGCAACCTCCAAGTCTTGGGCTTGAGTAATTCTCTTGCCTCAGCCTTCCGAGTAGCTGCGACTACAGGCACCCTCCACAATGACTGGTTATTTTTTTATTGTAGTTGTCATTGTGTATACTTCATGCACACCTAAAGTGCAATAGAGATAAGAAAGAGGATAATTATATAATCACTTCTATTGGAGGGAAAAGAAAGTGAGACAAATGGTACTACTGGCTCAGAGACATTCTTCAATCCTGCAGGCACATATTGGTAGGTACCTAAACTCCAGAACAAGGAATGCTCCTTAATTTGGTTCTGCCTCTTAGAATGACTCTTTAGGTCCTTTTGCTTTACAGATCTCTTCCTATCCTCTGCACCCCCCCCCCATTAACCCTTTTTTTTTGCTACATTTGATTAATGCACAGGATTATATGATATTTGCACCATATTTTCAGTCTATTTCTACCCCACAGAAATTTGCAGGCCTAAGGTACATGCCAGTTTGCTAGTTTTAGTTCCTTTTAGACCAAGGTGGAGGCATTTTTCCTAAGTTACTCTCCCTAGAAAATATGAATTTCCCATAAATTTGAAATTATTTTATTCTGTGTTTCACAAGCTTTTAAAGTCATGCCGGCCAATCTATGAGTAGCCATTGTTATTCTGGGCTTGTGGTGCTTCTGTGAGACAATGTCCTTATGTTTCCTAGAAACCTTTTGCCTAATAAGGCATATCACTTTAAGTTTTTCAGTGGTATTAACAAAAGAGCTTACATCTAGATCTTCAATATATCTTTGACCTTAATTGTATTTCATTCTGAGAACCCATTTTTGTTGAAAACGACTAGAAATTAGAAAGAGTAAGTTTTACTTTCCCATCACAGAGAGTCTTGAGCTCCTTCTAATTCTAAGTTTTGCTTGTAACATTTTCCAATCTCTCTTTAGTCTTCTTTTCTTCTAGTATACATTATATAAAGTTACTAAAGCTTTATGATGTGTCAGCATTTTTCCTGGAAATGTTATCAATCAAATCCTAAAGTTCATTAGGAATATTTTTTTCTTTCCTCCAAGGTACCACAGTAGTAACATTATCATTCTTTATCGAGACATCTGTAACAATTTTCTCACCATTTTTCACACCCTGCAAATAAATTCTTCCATACTTTGTCAGATTATACTACTGACCTGTCTTCAAGATACAAACCTCAAAGTTTTCCCCTTTTTTCAATAATATTTTTATTACAAATTCTTGTCTCATTTAGCTACTGTAGTGTAAAAGTCACAACACATTTCCTCTCTGTAATGTGTGTCTCTGTGTCTACATTCTTAGCTCTCAAAGTATGCTCCAGTGGCTTTGGGGATCTCCAGTTCCAAAGGAGATAGTAAGGTCAAATTATTTTTACCATAATACTAAAATATTGAAAGTTAAATGTAGAATGTGAGGACATAAAATATCATTTTCTCTTTTCTCTCTCAATTTCTCAAAACTCTGGGGTTCCAGTGGTCACATGGCATGTAAGAATTCCCTTGCTGTAGCTGCATATTCATGCTTTTTCCTAAGTTTCTTGGTTAGTAGTTTAGTCCATATGTCTGTGCATTTTCAGATGTTAACTCAGGTTTTCCTCCATATATCTATTATGCTCTTATTAACTGTGTTTAGTTATATTTGCCCTAAACTCCGTAAAGATATTGTAGTCCCAGAATTAGGCATTTCAAAATTGTCACCTTTCTGTGAGAATACAATATGAAATAACTATGCTTGTTTTATCTTATATTTGGAAAAATATAATATTTATAACATTTTATGATATAATATTTGTTATATTTCATAGTAATTTTTAAATATTTTAAGTTTCTCAAAAGCTTTAACTTTGAAATATTTTAAAATATTTAATATGTATCTTAAACTGATTATTTTAGAAATTAATATTATTTTAATGATATAATTTGTTTAACTTAATTTAATCTACTTTAATAATATAATTTTAGAATATAATATTCTAATTCTCTTGGTCATATCACCCTTTTCCATAGCTGAGCCCATTCACTGTTTCTGGAATAGCTTCATCCAAAGGCAACAGGTCCCTGGAGAAATATATGATGTTTCTAAATCCTGCCAGAGCTTTGAGAAAAACCATCAACCACTAGAAAAACAACTTAATTTTCATATATCTTTACCTAATGCAGCCTTAAATATCAGACTTAGAAATACTTGATATTGATAAGAGATATATTATTGCAATGTTTTTCATGTTTTTTAGAGAAGAAATGATGAAAGCAACTAGAAGCACTTTTTAGTTAATTGGTAAGGTTTTTGCTGGTAAAACTTTGCTTTTGCAAGTAAAACTTTAAACTTCATTTTCCATTTTCATTAAATGTTATTTATTTTTTCATGCCTATTGAAAAAGCATGTTAGTACAAAAGATAGGAAGACAGGATTTAGAAATGTAAAAGCTGACATACATTATCTTCAAAATGTACAATGTGTTTGGTTGATTCTTTCTGTTAAATTTAATCCAAGGATATTTGAAAAAGTATAAGACATTATTGGCTTTTTATATATGCCCATCAAAAATCTGGAGAAGAATAAATCTTTTCCTAATGGATAGCAAACCAAATATACTTGTTATTTTACTACATGCCACTACAATAAACCTACTTACTGTATGATTTTGCCATAAAAATCTCAAAATACTTTGCCACTCTAAATATAAAATGATATTGAAGTGCACATTACATAACTTTTATAAGATTTGTGACACAAAAATTACCTAAAAGATAATTCATTTCTTCAAGAAAATTATCATAAGTTTGGGTATCAGAATTTGCTCATAAAGAACTCGCTCATAGTTAAAAGGATGTTCATGTCAAATTTCTCTTCCAGTTGTTATTTAATATATCTTGTTTTCTCCCTCCTCACCTTTACCTTTCTAGTTCAAGTAACCCTTATTTCTCACCCAACCCCCTGGGCACCAATTTTCCTAAAGCTATTCTAACTCCATTCTAGTCTTCCTCTATGTACCTACCAGTGTGATATTTGTGAACTGTAATTATGAACATAATTCAGTTCATCTCAGGGTCCTCACATTCCACATTTGACTTTAAATTATTTGTATATCAATTACAATTAGATTTGTCCAAATACAACAATAGCAATAAGAATTTTCATATCTAAAATGAAATATAATATTATTTTTCCTTACATAAAATAAATTTTGAATTGCAAACATCAGGATGAGTTGGTGACTCGACGGTTTCATCTATAAACCAGGCTCTTAGTTCCTGCTCAACAATATTCACCACTGACTACCTTTTTAAAAACATTTCATATGCTCGGTGCCTGTGGCTCAAGTGGCTAAGGCACCAGCCACATACACCTGAGCTGGCAGGTTCGGATCCAGCCCCACCCACCAAACAACAGTGATGGCTGCAACCAGGCCCGGTTGTTGTGATGGATGCCTGTAGTCCCAGCTACTTGGGAGGTGGAGGCAGGAGAATTGCTTGAGCCTAGGAGTTGGAGGTTGCTGTGAGCTGTGATGCCACAGTGCTCTACTCAGGGTGACAGCTTGAGGCTCTGTCTCAAAAAAAAAAAAAAATTTCATAGTGCCTGTGGTTCAAAGGAGTAGGGCGCCACCCCTTATGCCGGAGGTGGTGGGTTCAAACCCAGCTGCAGCCAAAAACTACAAAAAATAATAATAATAGTAATAATAAAATAAAGTAAAATAATAATAAAAATAGCTGACATAGCACCAGCAATTACATCTATATTCTACATGGCTGCCTCTGCTTCAAAAATTCAGATGTTAAAGAAAGTGTTCGGAACAGAACTATTTCCCAGTCAGTGAGATGCAACATGTTAATTTTTATTTAACACCCAAAGCGCGGTCTTGATTCTTAGATAATGGAATTTACCTTAACAATGTAAACATAAGAAAAAAAGAAATAATACTAAAGTATAGTTTGCCATTGTCACCATATGATAGAATCAAGGAATATTCATGATGGTAGTTTTTGCTGTGACAGTGCATGGTGCCGGAAAATTATATTACCTTTAACTTTGGACATTAGTGTTTTTTTTTTTTTCCTTGAGTACCATTCATTTTTATATTGAGCATCTCTGGATATAGCTGTTAAATATTTCCTAGGTATATCTAAGAACATATGGCCGTGCCCTTTTGCAGACAACTAGTGCTCCTAAAGTTATAGGTATAATTAAAATCATGGAAGGAGTGCTCTATTACCACCATACTGATTGTATTTTATTCTCAGGTTGGCAAACCATTAATACAAAATGTATATTTCTTTGATATTTTGGACTTCAGATGTTCAACCTAAGTAAATGTACCTTGTATTTACATAAATGCTGTCACTTACTTCACTTTTATAGATAATAAAATCTTTCATCTTATAAATTAAAGAAATCCCAAAGAATATTGTTTTAAAATTACTGTATCAAGTCCTCTGAGAATTACAATAAGTTAACTGTAGCTGTTTGCTTTGAAAATTCAGTCTAAAACATTTTAAGTTCTGTAATAATTGTCGAATCACATCCTGGTATTCTGTGTTCAAGTCCATTTGACTAAAAAGTTTTAATGTTTTCTGATTTCTAACTATGTAATGTGTTTCTGAGTTACTAGTGGGCTCCTTTTGATTATCTATATTATGATAGTTACAGAATCATTTTCTCTTAATGTCACAGAATTTTTAAATTAAAAAAATAGTTAAATTGGTCTTTCTTTGGTATGTTGGGTTTATCTTACATTGTTACGTTGGTTTACATTTTGAGTAGTTAATAGTGTAACTCATGTTTTCTCCTTAAGCCAATAACCTGATGTCAGGGACATTATAGACCCATGTGAGATGAATTTTGAGGCAGTAAAAATCTGTATCTCAACATCCTCTTCATAAGATTATATATCTTATGTCCTTGTTGTGATGATTAACTTCTGGTTTATTAATTTCAGTTTTATTATAATTGCCATCATTCTACTGTGTTTTACATTGCCAAGTGCTAAACCAAAGGCAAGGTCACTAAAAGTAAAAAACTTTCTTAAGCCAAATTTTAAATTCAATACCATGCTTTAACTATTTCTCATTTCCATCTCCTTTTAGGAGTGCGAAATTACTTAAATTTCTGAGATAAAATATGTGGTTCACTTTACATTGTTATGGAATAGAAATTTTTCTGAACTATGTGATGGTAGAAATAGTACATATTTAATTTTGTAATAATATAAGAAAATGGTTCTATCTTTAAAGAACTATATCTAATAAGAGAGATTGCACTACTCCAAACTGCTCACCGTAGTTTCTAAACATCTGAAAATTTGTCATCTACAATGTTAGAGGAAATGTTTCTAGAGCCTCCTTGTCTGCATTTTCCTTTGTACTTTCTATTTTCTGGAGATGTGCTTGTCTGGTCTCCCATTGGAAAGCAAGGGCTTTAGTTATTCTGTTCCTTTGCCTATTTCTCTGTGCAATGAACATGTCATGGGGAAGCTATGGAAGGAAAAAATTAAGGATGAAAAGCAGTAAGTGTTTGTCTCAACCTTTCAGTTTTTAGATACCTTCTGACCACATAATACCTTAGCGGCCTAAGCTTGATGAAATAGAGACTATTCATTAAAATGAATAAAAATATAGGAGATTTTCAGTTTCTTTGTGGCCTCTTCTACACTTCTTAAGGCAGAACTACTGGGCTTCTCCGGGAGCCATTTCTTTCTATAATAATTTCACCTCTGAATTTTGTAGATCCAATGAGTTCAACAAGGGAACTGCCCAGAGGAGGAATATGGTAAACTCATAATTTTTCTCTAGTACTTTGATAGTCTTTTCTTCTGTAATCTGTCATCACTTTTTTACTTTTAAGAGTCTTTAAATTTGCCACTCCTTCTTTTTTTTTAATTTTTCAGTGTTCAAATAGTTATTTTCTCATACTTTAAAAAATTATTCAATTTTATTTTTAATAGACAAATAAAAACTGGACATATTCATGGAATACATAGTGATATTTTGATACACATAATACACAGGGATTAGATCAGGGTAATTAGCATGTCCATCACCTCAAACATTTCTCATTTCTTTGTGTTATGAACATTCAATATTCTCCCTCTAGCTATTTGAAATGATGTATTATTATTAACTGTAGTCATGGTACAGAGCTATAAAATCCTAGCACTTAGTTCTCCTGCCTAACTATATTTTGTATCCTTTAACAAATATGTCCCTATCACCTTCTACTCATTCAGTTCAACTTTTATAGCTAAAATCAGGAGAGACAGGGTAGTATTTAATAAGCCTGTTTTATCTGGAAATGGAACTTCACTGTAAAGTTTTAAAAGTTAAAAGAAATGATATCATTAAAAATAATTTCAAGCAAGAAGTATAACCCAGAAATCTCTCAGATAAATATGATTGTATGGGCACTGTAAATGAATAGCCCTCCTTTAAAAAGTTTCCTAAATTCTTGTATCTCTTCTTTGACTCCCAATTACTTACGAACATTTTGATATCTTATTTTCACCCATACAATTCTACTGAGGCATTCATGGAAAGCCTTATGTAAGTAACTTCTGCACAAAATTTTATATGACTATTTTTTTTTCCAACCAATTATCTTCTCTGGCTTCAATGCATGCAAAGGAGCTAAGGAAATTTTACTCCAAAATAGGACTCTTTGGTATAATGGGTTCTTTTAATTATAGGCCCTTAGAGCTCAAAAGGCCCTTGTAGGAGCTTTCCCTCTCTCTGTATAACCACATGGACCCTTTCCTTCTCTGTTATCTATAGAGAAAGCTAAACAGGAAAGAAAATCAAGAATGCAACCTGATTTGACCCAGATTATTTAAATATAGTATCTGTCTCTCAGGTTAATTTATAAGTCAATCTGTTTCTCTCCATCTATTCATTATCCCAAGACCAATTGCTCCTCCCTAGGAACAATTTATTGCTCCTAAACAGAATCACCTATGAGCTGCATCTCTCCATTCTCTTTAAAATACGTGTATAATAATATCTGGATCCCATGGGAAACTGAACAATCACTCTGTGAATGTCCCTGTGCATAGAATGAGTAAACCTCTTCCTCTTATTAATCTTTCTTAATTTTGAGTTGATCTTTCAGCAAACTTTTGGGGTAAAGGGGAAATTTTCCCTTGATCTCCACTCATGACAGATGGTTTTCCAGCTGACTTTCTGGCACTATCTTCTCCCTTACTCAGAAGAATCTTCTTCTCTTCCAGCCTTCAATATGGGTCATGTTCTATTTCTTATTCTATGTTTCTATGCACTATTCCTACATGATTTTATCCCCTCCAATACTGTTTTTGTTTTGTCTTGGTTTGTTTTTTGAGATATAGTCTTGATCTATCAGACAGGGTAGAATGTAGTGTCATCATCATAGCTTACTGCAATCTCAAACTTTGTAGGGTCAAGCTGTCCTCCAGCCTTGGCTTCCTAAGTAGCAGGGACAACAGGTGTAAACCACCATAGCTGGCTATTTTTTCTACTTTTTGTAGAGATGGTGTCTCACTGTTGCTCAGGCTGGTCTCCAACTCCTGACCTTAATAAATCCTCCCTCATTGGCCTCCCCAAATGCTAGGATTATTGGTGTGAGTGACCCATGCCCAGCCCTATGATAATTATAAATACCATTCAATTCCTAATGACTCCAGAATCAGCCCTACAATACTGTACATTGAGGTATAATTATATACTTGATTTATTTGAAATTCAGTAATAAAAAATTTGACATACCCCAATCTATGTTTATGGTCCCCTAAATTTTTTCCTGGTTTATTCTGGTTTAATAAAAATTACTCCTACTAGTTCTCAGATGTCCAAGGCGGAAACCTAGCTGTAATTTCAAGTTTCCTTTTTCCTGACAACCCCTAACCCAAATTCAATAAATGACCTTTAGATTCTAAATCCTAAAAACATGTCAAAATGGTTTTATATTTCTGTAAAGCTACCATACTATCTTTCAGGATAATTGTAACAAACTTGCAAATATGTGCCCAACTTTGGTCCTGACTTTTTCCAATTACTTCTCTCACTTAAGCCACAATAATCTTCCTAAAATGCAAATATGATCATCTACTTAAAATGATTTATTAGTTATCCATTTCTTCTACGATAAAGCAAAAATTTATACTAGGGATCACATGTATATCCATTCTATGGTGCCTGCTTACCTGTCCAGCCATATCTCTTCTCACTTAATACTACCTTTAACTTCAATTCTTACCCATTATCTGTGTTTATCCATATTCCTAAGGTATATCAGTATAAGTTGTTACTTCCAATTCTTCATATACACTTTTTTCTGATTCAAGAATAAGAAAATATTCCTCAGAGTTTAGATTTCAATACAAATTTCATCATGAATATTCCATCCTTCTGGTTACAGCTATGTTAGGGGTATTGCTTATATTACAAAGTTCTCTATATGCATATTACTATTGCCTCTGCTCTGAAACTTTTATACCATTTTGAAAGAAATACATTTTAGTTACTAAATGAATCTAAACTCCAATGCTATCCAGGTTAATATAAAGATGTACAGTCTCCATCTTTTCATGGCTGAATAGTATTCTCTTCAGTAAAGTATCACGAGAATGGAAAAGCAAATATACAACATACTCAATACTAATATAATGCTAATAGTTAAACAACTAGACATCCACAAAAGAAAAACACAATTAAATTCAAGTGAGGAGAAGGAGAAAGTGGGAAGGGAAAAGTGAAAGAGGGAAAGGGGTTGGTAAATTCTTTTCTAATGGGCACAATGTAAGGGAATACTAACTATATATCCCCTGGGTGAAGGGATCAACTTCAACTCGGACTTTACCTAACAAATGCAGACAATGTAACCTGATCATTTGTGCCCTCATATTAATCTGAATTAAAGAAAAAAGAATCTAAACGCCATATACACAAAGATCATGCTTATACTTTTCATAGTTAATATCTTACTGCCTGACAATTATTATTCAAGTGGGCAAATTAATAAGTTAACATCAAAGGGGCAATTGTCAAAGCCACAAAGAAAAGGCAAAAAAGATACTATTCTTTCAATGCTAGCATAGTTCTTGTTTGATAAATTTAAAAGATACAGTATATAGTTTAGGTTATTTTCCTCATAATAATTTACAAGCGTGCAGTATTCCATAGACGAGCCAGCAGTATGTAAATCTAAGTAATGTCAGTCCATATGAGGAGAAAAGATAGTTTTTCAGGAATTAAAATGTTGAAAATAATGAAAGATTTTTTAAATGTGGAGAGTTAGAATATGTTAATTATTGGATACACATTTCAGATTGCATTAGCGTTATGTTTTCCACATTCCACCTGCCATCCAGTTGTTTACAGTACCAAGGAATAGAAAAAGAGAGAAAGAAACCCACTTTCAGTGAGAACTTGATTTATGATGGGTATCTTCACATAAAGTAGATATATGAACTCATATAAGGACTATATTTGTTATGAGAGGTCACATAATATGGTGATTTAGAGCATATTTAAAATGAGATTGCTCTGATTGACAGTAGACCTTATAATTAAGACCTGTGCAACCACTCTCTGCCTTAGTTGCTTCATCTGTTAAGAAGGCATGACAATATTAACTATCTCATAGAGTTGTTTTGAGGATTAAGCAAACTGACATATTCAGAATTCTCAGAGCAGTGCTTTCCTTAGTAAACACATGTAGTATGTATGTAATAAGTAATAAATACATAATTATTATTATTACTCTAAAATAAGAAATATAAAATTTATAAATGTTCACTAATATTTCTAATGGTACACAGCTGATAACATCTGGTAACTGGAGAAATTCAGCCTTAATGCTTTTCCATCTGATTCTAAAGTCCATGATCTTTTACATTCCTACTTTTCATGAGCAAATCCAGAAGGTATGTCAACAGTTAAATATCAAAAAACTTTATACAAGATATAATTAACATGAAAATTCGAGGGTAGTAGAATAAAGCCTTATCTAACCATCTTCACCTTTAAAAATGATCAACATAGTGTCACCTTTGTTTAGCTTGTAACCTTACTCAATCATACAACCCAGATCATTACAAGGCAAATCCAAGATGTAATATTATTATACTTCTACTCAATTCACTTTTAGAAATTCCCAGAGGGACTAACTCTTAACATGACCATGATAATATTATTCACAGAAAACACAAAAAATGATTAATGATAATCTTTTAATACGTATCCAGTATTCAAATGTCTTGGCTAATTATATGCTCATTTTCTTCTTATTTTTCAACAATTACTTTATAGATTAGGTTTTGGATGTCAGAGCTCCTCTCCACCCCACTCTATCATTTCTCTTTGACATTCCATTCACTTCTATGACTTCAATGGCCACATGAAATCGATTTATCTTATTTCCATATTAACAGAGAAAACATATAAAATATATAAGGAATCATAAATTTTATTTTTCTTTATCCAATATTTAATTTCATAATGATACATTATTTCTAAAAGATTATTTCTTAACATACTATAGATAAAAATAGATCTTTGTTTAGACATTGATTTCCAATCTGCTCTTGTGGTTATCTCCGTTTTTAAACTGAATTGTGGGAATAGTATTAAAACAATACATTCAGCATCTTGCTGATTGAAATACAGCAATAACAAACAAGAGTTACTAAAATGATGTTCTGAGAGAATTTTTACCTTGGTGCAGCTTAGTGCTGCAACTAAAATGCTGTTAGATGCTCACAGTCTCATTGAAATTGTATGAAAAAATATATTAGAGGGTAATAGAGTTGCTAGAAATGTTAGAGTAAAGAAAACATTAGTCAGCTTTCATGAGGTATTCTAGGGATAAGCAAGAATAAAATAAAATAGAAATATGGATTAAATTCACAAGTGTTAAAGATAACTGAATTTATTTCTGTGCCTAGATGAAAATACCAACCTGAGACATAGAACTAGATAAGAAAGATGAAAAAAATAATCCCAGCTGTACTGTAACCATCAAAATTGAGCAGTATTCTACCTTATAATTGAGTCTCTGTGGCACAATTCTTATATCGTTCACTATGACTGTTCCAATAAGCCCCTGTTAAAGTTAACAGACTTGAACTCCACTGAAAATTCATTACCTAAAGGTAAGCATTGGCTTAGTAGAATGGAAAAATGGAATTTTTTTTTTGTAGAAAATAGATACTCGATTCTAAAAATTACATTTAGTCAAAGTTTTTAATGTCAATACATAGTCCCGGATGTATTTTAAAGAAAAATAGTGTGTTAATATACGTATACGGTAAAATTTAAAAAGAGAAATACTCCAACAATCCATAAATCCTTTTGCAGGCTATATTTATAATAAAAAAATCACAAAACATAAACAAATGTAAAGGAGTGTGTTTGAAACAAATGAAATTTACATATATTTTTATAAGATCAGTAGAATTGAAGGGTTACACAGTTAAAGTTTTGTGTCTTTGATTAGAATACTATTCCAAAGACACAGTGAAATAATGTAAATTTGTTACATTTTCCATCATAAAGTATTCATGTGCATTTTATTAATTGAAATTTCAATGTAGAGTAATAGAATTTAGAAACATAATAAAGATAGAAATAAATTAACTATTATGTGAATACAGATTAAAATTTCCAGTTAACCTAATAGACAGTTACATTATTAGCTGTTTTTTATGCAATTTTCATTTTGTAAATAACACTGAAAATGATGGCAATTGATTTGCTCTCAAATTCTGCATTCTGCAGTTCAGACCGATATTACACATATGCATGCATGCATGCACACACACACACACATACACTCACCATATACTGTACTTAATTCATTAGATTATGTAGATTGAGGGATTTTTAAAGATGATAAATTTATATGGCTATCATCATTCATTTACATCATATTCCCTCATATAAAGACAGTACTTAAAATTGGAGAAAGCTAAATGTTAGAATGAAATCTCCTGGAAAATAAGTTTTAATCATACCTAAATATCACCCAAGTACCCTCTTTCTCTTTGACCACATTCATTTCAAGTACAAGGAGATTATGGGAACTATTACCAGAAAGTAGAATTTAAAGGAGGACAACCTGATAAGGTAAAGTAACAAAAAAAAAAAAAAAAATAGATGAGATCAAACTAATGAGAGGATAATAAAGAGATGAAAGGTGATAGAGTATTTTTTTTCTTCATTCAGGGCTGGTCAAGTACCCCATGTTTTCTATACCTTGGCTCAGAAACCAATCTCACCACAGACCATATCTTTTTTTTTTTTTTTTT
>NW_003852435.1:12247779-12265375 GCF_000181295.1 Otolemur garnettii
ACTGGAGTTAGGTGATATCTCAAAGTAGTTTTGATTTGCATTTCTCTGATGATTAAGGATGGTGAGCATTTTTTCATATATCTGTAGGCCATGCGCCGATCTTCTTCAGAGAAATTTCTCTCCAAGTCACTTGCCCACCCTGAGATGGGATCACACGTTTCCATAGAGAACAGTCCATATCTTTAGGCCAAAACAGGTCCTTTGCAAGCCACATTCTCCCAACAAACACACTCAGAAAAAGCAGCCTGACCAGTACCTCATCTGGGCTGTCTCTCTCAGAACACAAACTTCTCTAATTCTCCCAAAGCAGACAAGAGCTTGCCTGGAACAAAGACTGCAAGGACTGTATTCCCTGCACTCTGGAGATTTTGAAATTAACTTCTGTCCAAGACCCTGGTGCCAAAAGGTTGTGACATATTTCAGATGTACATGCCTTCTCCCCCAAGCCACCTGTCCTCAGGGAAAGAAAAACAATATGTAAACCCCTCAAGAGAAGGCCCTGGTGGGCTTCCCACTAGGGTTCTCCCCTGCACTGTAGGAGGTTCTGTTCTCCACTTTTACTTATCTGTCTCTTTATCTTTCAATAGAATCTGACTTTTTGTTTACTTGGTGATGTGTGGATTCATTCTTCAAATCTCTGGGACCAAGGACCTGACAGAGAGAAATTCCAATTACAAGAAGAGAAATAAAAATTCTTAGATGAAATTAAATGAATGCCCTGTCTTACTAATCTATAGCAGTAGCAATACCATGCATTTAATAGCTATCTGTGCATTCACGCAATGCAACAGCTAGTTGTAGAACTACGATAAAGTAACTTTTAATCTGTCTTAGACCCTGGAGTAAAGAAAGTTAGTGATACTATCTAGATAATGCATCTGGCTGATAAATGCTCTTCAGTCTCAATTCCTAAGGTTCAAAAAAGGGTTATTTGTCTTGAAGCTCAAAATATTAGTTCTAATACTCTATCCAGAAATATCCAATCTCATTTCTGGTTCAAGATGGTTAACTAGAGATATCAGACATGTTCCCTCCTAGAAAAAAAGAATGAAAATTATGAGTAGAGAATTGTACCTAGACTAGAATATTAAGAAGAGAACACTGGAGTCCAGTGGGGGAAATCATGGGAAACACCTGAGGCACAGAAGCAGAGGGAAGTCAGAAGCCAACTCAGCAAAGATCAGCAAGATGACAGAGGGAGTTGGTATTGTGGGGAAAGGTTTTGTGGGGGGATTCGCATTTATTGTCTTTCTTTTTTTTTTTTATTAAATCATAGCTGTGTACATTAATGCAATCATGGGGTACAATGTGCTGGTTTTACACACAATTTGAAATGCTTTCATCAAATTGGTCAATGTAGCCTTCACAGCATTTTCTTAGTTATTATGTTAAGACATTTATATTCTATACCTAGTAAATTTCACATGTACCCTTGTAAGATGCACTGTAGGTGTGGTCCCACCAATTACTCTCCCTCCACCCATCCTCTCCCTCCCCTCCCTCCCTCTTCCCTTTCCCTTTCTTCTTGGGCTATAATTGGGTTATAGCTTTCATAAGAAAAGTACAAATTGGTTTCATAGTAAGACTGAGTACTTTGGATACTTTTTCTTCCATTCTTGAGATGCTTTGCTAAGAAGAATATGTTTGAGGTCCATCCATGTAAGCATGTAAGAGGTAAAGTCTCCATCTTTTTTTAAGGCTGTGTAAGATTCCATGGTGTACACATACTACAATTTATTGATCCATTCATGGGTTGCTGCCATTTGATCCTATAATTCGTCTACTAGGTATATATCCAGAAAACCCAAAATCACACTATAACAAAGATATATGTACCAGAATGTTTATTGCAGCCCAATTTATAATTGCTAAATCATGGAAGAAGCCCAAGTGCCCACTGACCTATGAAAGGGATTCGTGTTTCTGCTCAGACTGCTGAAATCCCAACATTAGCTCGTCTATCCACATGAACTCTGGCACCAGCATGCAGTCAGCATGCAGTCAGCATGCAGTCTGAATGCCCTCAGAGAACACTGCACTAGACTGGGAACTTAGCTGCAGTGTGTGACATTGTGAGAACATGCCATCTGGAGTCTGCATTCTGCCCCAGGAACCACAGTCCCTATAGCTTCAAATGCCAAAACTCCCACTGAAATCTTCCAATGTCCACCTGAAAGACTGCAATGGCACAGCTCTGCTAGACCTATAGCTTTTCAGCACTCTAGCCCACAGGGATTAATACTTCCCAGGGGAAGGAAGGTATAGCACAGCAAAAGGAGGCCATGGAGACAAAAGAAACCAAAGTGTGCACTTTCCAGAGCCTGAGAGCTCCCTGCCTGGAGCTGTCAAAAGTGAGTCTGCCCTCAGCAACACAAACTCTGCTATGCCTCATCATCAGGGAGTGAAATGTCTTCCCACCAGTGATGCAGCCCCTGTTCTGCAGATCACAGGTAGAGAAAAGGACTCCTTCTGCTTTACACACCACTGTAGTCCCAGCCACTCCTGCTGTTCCCAGGAGAGGCCAAGATAGTCAAACTGGAGGGCTCTCTAATGGGGACTGTGAGTAGTAACCTGACTCCTTTAGGACCTCTGACCCCAGACCTGTAAGAGAAAAATAGGGCCCTTCATCCCCTGAAAGGCTTTGACTGATACAAATAGTAGGAGAGCCTGAGAACTTAGTGTCTGGGGATGTCACCCCACAATGAAGCCACTGCCAACTGTCAGCACCTCTAGGGACCTTGAGGGCTGTTTTGCTACTGCTACTGAAATTCACTCACCCACTTAGACCACTTCTGCTACTTCTGGCATTCAAGTAAAAACTTCCACCTCCACCGAGGAAGGAGGGGTCAGCAGTCCTCTCCCTGAGGTGCCTGTCTCTTCAGGGAGGATCCAGCACACCATGGGATCAAGTCTCTGGTGCAACTATACCTCCCCGCAAGAGGATTTCAGTCACAACTCATAGCCTATCTGGAAACCCTGTACACAGAGAACTAAGCTATCTTCACCACATTCTCTTCTGCTTAGCCAGGGCGGAAGCTGTAAATCTGGGCCCTTTTGTGCTCCTGAAGGACAGAGACTGTTCTTACTGCTGAGATAGGGAGGTGTGAGCAGTCTCAACTGATCTCCTTAAAGGAGGCCCACCTCCCCCGTCTCATGCTCACAGTGCTTCTCTGGCCTGAACATTCTTCAGGACAAGGAAATCACCCCACCCCTCACTATCACAGCCAGTGTTTGAACTCAGGGAAACTTGAAGCAACTTTGTCAGCCCTGTACCAGGCTGGTTCTGCCAAGAATTAAGCATGAAATGCTGGGGAGTGGGGATAGGATTACTTAAATTAAGTCTATCCCACTGGTCCCTGAACACCCTCCGAGGGTTCTGAGGTCTAACTAGCCCAACTTGCCAGCAACTCCAAAGTGCATACTAATCTAAATGAGGCAGATGGTGTATTCCTTTTCCTGTCTGCACTGAACAGTAGAGTTCTCAGCAGAGAAGAATAAGTGAACCAGAAAGCTATCTATTTGAGCTGAGGAAAGAAATTCTAGGTGAGAAGTTTTCAGGTAAGAACTCTGGCATCATAAAACAAGACAGAACAAAATGGGAAGTATTGACACCTCCAAAGGATCATATGAGCACTTCAACAATGGCCTCTAACCAAAAGGAAATTCTGAAAGTGTCAGCTCCGGAATTCAGAATGTGGAATGCAGGTAAGTCCAGCAGGTAAGTCCAACAGTTAATCCATGAAGATTGAAATTTGAAAACCAATGCAAGGAAACCAACTATAAAATCTAAATAAGTTGGATGAATTTTTAGAAACATACAACCTCCCAAGCTTGTGTCATGAAGAAATAGAAGTCCTGGAAATGGTCACAAACAAGGAGATTGAATCAGCAGCAATCACTTTCCAAAGAGAATAAGCCCAACATTAGGTGGATTCACAGACAAATTTACCACCATCTGCAAAGAAGAACTTACACCTATCTTACTGAGACTGTTCCATAAGACTGAGAAGGAGAGATTTCTCCTAAATGCATTCTATCAAGCCAGTATCATTATTATATCAAAGCCAGGAAAAGTCACAATAAAAAAAAGAAAATGACAAACCAATATTCTTCATGAGCATAGATACAAAAATCCTCAATAAAATATTAGGAAAACGAATCCACCAGCATATCAAAAAGTAATTCACTGTAATAAGTAGGTTTCATCCCAGAGATGGAGAGATGACTTGACATTCACAAACAAATATGATTTATCACATATACAGAATTAAAAATGAAACTCATATGATCATCTCAATATAGGCAGAAAAAGTGTTCAATAAGTTCTAGCACCCCTTCAAGATATAAATCTTTAAAAACTGAGGCATAAAGGAGAGACATCTTAAAATAATATAAGCCACATATGACTAACAGGCAGCTGACATCACACTGAATGGCACAAAGTTGGAATCATTCCCATAAGAACTGGAACAAGACAAGGATGCCCAGTATCTATCTCTACTTCTATTCAACTTAGCTCTGAAAATTTTAGCGCAATCAGGCAAGTGAAGGAAATAAAGGGCATCAAAATTAGAAAAGAGGGGCTCAAACTACCCTACTTTTCTGATATGATCGTATATCCAGAAAACCCTAAGGACTCCTAACATAGATAAACAAATTAAGTAAAACTTCCATTTACAAAATTGATATACCCAAACTAATAGTGCTTCTATATACTAATACAAGCCAGACTGAGAACAATAGCAAGAACTCAATAATCGTTTACAATAGCTGCAAAAATCCCCATAAAACATCTAGAAATAAACTAAGGAAGTAACAACTCTCCAAAAGGAGAACTACAAAAGACTTATCAAATCAATCATATATGATACAAATAAATGGAAAAACCTCCCATGCTCATGTATTGGAAGAATTAATATTATTAAATAAATTGTCCTTATTGCCTAAAGTGACTTATAGAATCAATGCATTTCCCATCAAAATTCCAAGATCATTTTTCACAGAATTAGAAAAGCAATCCTAAATTTCAAACAGAATCCATTTGGAATCCAAACGGATTCAATGGAATCAAAGATTACAAAAAGCTGAAGCAATCCTAAGAATAAGAGAACAAATCTAGAGTTATCACATTACCAAACTTCAAATTATACTACAAAACTATAGTAGGCAAAAAGTATGGTACTTGTATAAAAGTAGAGACATAGACCAATGTAACAGAATAGAGAACACAGAAATAAAACCATACATACCTACCTCTGACCGATATCAGACAACAATATACATTGCCATAGAAAGCCCTGGGCAATAAACAATGCTGAGAAAATTAGATGGCAACATGCAGAAGAATGAGACTGGATCCTCATCTCTCAGGATAAACAAAAATTTACTGAAGACGAATTAAAGATTTAAATGCAAGACTTGAAACCATAAGCTGGCCTAGGTGAAAAATTCATGACTAACACCCCAAAAGCAAATATAACAAAAGTAGAAGTTTTTTAAATGGGACTTAAGACTAAATGTTTCTACACAGGAAAGGAAATCATCGATAAATGGACTACCTACAGAATTGGAGAAAATACTCATAATCTACACATCCAACAAAGGACTAATAAATTACAAAGAACTCAAACATAATATCAAGGAAAAACCAAGAATGCCATTAAAGGGTGGGCAAATACATGAGGAGACATTTTTCAAGAGAAAATACACAAATGGTAAATAAAATGAATAAAATAAAATTTGCTCATTTTATTTATTTTTTGCAAATCTGGGAAATGCAAACTCAACCCCCACCTTGCCCCCATAAGAATAGCCATTATTAAAAAGTCAAAAAAATAATAAATATTGGTGTGGATACAGGAAAAAAAGGAATGATTAAACACCATTGGTGGGAATGAAAATCAGGACAACTTCTATTGAAAACAGTATGGAAATTTCTCTAAGAATTAGAAGCAGAACTATCATTCAATCCTGCAATCCCACTTTGGGGTATATACACAAGGAACAAGATGTCATTATATCTAAAAGATAGATGTACTTGAGTACTCAAATGTTTATTGAGACACAAGTCACAACTGCAAAGCTATGGAATCAACCTAAAGACCCATCAAGTGATGAGTGGATAAGGAAAATGTGAGATACACACACACACACACAATGGAATAATATTCAGCAATGAAAAAAATGAAGTAACATATTTTACAGTAATTTGAATTGAATTGGAGATCATTATCCTAAGTGAAGCATCTCAGGAATAGAAAAATAAATACCACATTTACTTGATTATAAATGAGAACTAAATGATGGGTGTACATTTTCATATAGAGTAGTATAATGAACTCTTAGAGACTTAGAAAGGGTGAGGGTGGATATACCTATTGGGTACAATGTATACCATTCAAGTGACAAATATACTAAAAACTCTGACATTACTAGTATACAGTTCATCCATGTGACACCAAATCACTTGCACCCCATAAATCTACTGAAATTAAAAGGAAAGAAATATCCATTTTCTAAGGAGGTAAATAAATAAACTAACTAAGAATATATACATATATATGAAAGAAAATCAATATATGGATATATATTGGTAAATATATATATATATAATGGTAAAAATGTTCATTTAAAAAAATAAATGAATAAAAATAAAAATATTCGTTATTACCTCAATATTTATTTGTCACATGGCACCAATATTTTATTGGTGAATCAATAATTTATTGGGAAATATTATTAAAATAAAATGCAATTTCTATGTATTCCAATATTTTTCTATGCCTAGTGTTCCATATGTGCTGTCTCTACTGTAATATTTAAATGAAGTTAAAATGGTCATTAGAATATTATTGGTGAGAACGAACTCCCAGCCCAGGGAATCAGAAGATGATCAAAAAAATTGGTATAATAAGACTAAAAATAAGGAACCAAGTATGTATGTAGAGAAGCATGGTTTATAATTCTTTATTTTTTTTAAATTTTGAACTACCAGATTTCATATAAAACTCACTTATTAATGTTACTTTATTATATATGTATATATATATATTATACATTTGCCTTCAATATTCCCTGGGCCATATTCTCTCTTAGCATTTTCCCGCTTTTTACATGTGTGATCTGGGTCCATTGTAAGAGAAGGAAAGGAGGTGGGAAGGAGGGAGGGAAAAAGAGAGAGAGAGAGACGAACAGAGGATATACACATATAAGCATCTACTAGTAATGTTTATGAGATAAAGCCAGCTCTGAGTTGGAAGAGCCTAATTTCTCAATCAGGATATATTAGGAAGCTGTTTGGGGGGAGGAGAAAATTAACTCTCCAAAATAAAAGCCACAGATTTAGCAGGACTTGTTGCTAAACTGCATTTTCCATGGAACTGTACGGATAGGTCTTGAAGACGTTTCGGAAGCCTAAACCTAGTGTAGAAGCAGATCTTTGTCGGTTCATTATGACTTTTCAAAAACAAAACATACTGTTGCATTGCATTTTTATTACAGAAACTTGCTTAATAGATCACCAAGAAGTTTTCTTATATTCTCTATACTTTCCTGTAGAAAAAGTAGTAAACTTGGATTGGTGAAAGAACAGTTTAAATAACACTATAATCTAAAATTATACAAGGAAGATATAGCCATAGGAAAGTTCTATATACTGTCATGAAGTATAAAAGAAGAAAAAGAAAGAAAGAATTAAATAGTGGCCTATGGGGAGGGGTGAAATAGGCCAACTGGCTGCTTAAATTGTCTCTGTATATGAGTGGACAGGAGTTAAATTGTTAGATTTCTATTTAAATTCCAAAGAAATGCTTTTAAACAAAGTGATTAAATATAGCAGGGTAAGGCTAAAATGTTAGAAGTGGAGATAGAGGCAGATTGAAGTGTAAATTATTTTCAAGCCTTAACAGTGGAATCAGCAGAAATGGCAAAAGAAAGCTGTAACAGAAATTAAGTGCTCAAATGGGTTCTAATTTAGTGAAAATGTTCTCTAATTTTGCAAATGTAAGAATCCTTCATTTGCTGGATTATACCTTCATAGCATGCTTGCATAACACAAGCCTGCACATCAACTCTCTTGCAAGTTATATTTATGGATCGATGCAAATGTGCAGCCCTAAATGTCAATAGATATTGAAGATTCACCAAATATATGAAAAAAAAATCTATCACCATAAAATAGAAGAATAAAAATGTACAAAGAGAAAATCTGCTATCGAAGAAAATAGAAATAATTAAGAAAACAGAATAAGTTAAGAAATTTGGAAAAAATCAAATATATATACTCAGAGAGTTTGGAGAGGATATAGACTCTATATAAACGTAGAATGCTGAGAGTGAAGAAAAGTCTTTAATAGCATAGCAAGCCTCTACTGCCAAAAATTTTCTTAAAATTAAAAAAAAGTATATTATGCTGGATAAATTGAATAGAGATATAATGATCTCTAAATTATTCATTTGAAAGATAATATTTGGAACAATCTCAGAATATATAGAAGAAATTTATTTGTTATTGACCAAATAATTGCTTGATTAGGAATGGCACCTTTAAAAATCCTTTTCTATGGGTGTACAAATATTTGAAAAAGAACAGGATTTATAGCATTGTCAAAAATAATGAAGGATTTGACTACAAATCTCCCTCAAGAGGGAAATAGACTAATACATTATGTAATAAAAAACAAAACAAAACATGGGTCACTAAATTTCTCCAGGGATATTATGAAACCAGAATATATTGACCAAGCAAAATCTGTGGCATTTTTAATGAAAAAGGTAAGTTAAAGAACATTTTTGAAACATTGTAAAACAATAATAATGATAAACTATATTATGGATAGAAAAATAGCAAAGGTGAGCAAATAGAAATCCAATTATTCTTCTCTAGAGGGTAACAGAGGGATTCTTCTCTCTGATGAGAGTTATCTCCCACAAGAAGAAATTTTTACTTTGGCGGCATGTTAAATTTACATTTTGACAAATTGTATTTTTCATTCTGTAATTAAGCATGCAATATGAAGTTATTTTCAAACATACGAAGTAGTGAAACGTGAGCTAAATTATAAAATAAAATGAATGTCTTCTAACATCTTGATTTAATAGGTTATAGTGGGTGATTGTGAGGATGTGAGAAGGAATGAAATAACTTTATCAGATTTCAAAGTTACTTTTTGAGATAGATCATCCTCTTGTTGTGTTTTCTCTATTTTCCAACATCTTCGTAGTACAGGCTTCAGATTTTTCTTCTTCTGACGCGAACCTGTGTCCTGGCTGCAGTCATAACATTCCTGCTTCATACATGGAAGCAGACAACTAATTCTCAGAGGTAGAAGCTGGACAGCAAGTCCAGCCAAAATGTGTGCATGGGATTCTGGACGTTCGCATAAAGAGATGTCCAAGAAGTAAAGAGACGCTTGACTTCTTTTCTCAAGTCAATGAAAAAGATTCCAGTTTTTGAATCAGGGCAGGCTCTTTGACAGCAGCTTGACATTTTTTAATTTTGTGAGACATAATGGCTTTAGGTAAAAAGTAATTATGTTTAAGAAACCCAATTGTTAGTTCTGCTCTTTTTTTAGTCTGGAATAAAATATTCTTTATAATCAGTCTATTCAACATTTTTGCATTCATATTTTGAAAAAATTAATACAATATAAAAAATAGAATATCATCTGTATATTTCTTGCAGCCTCAGATTGTTAAAGCCGATCTTTCTATCTTTGGCTGAGGAATAAATGCTTACCTCGTCTTTCTTAATTTGATTAGTTTTTCTTACAAAGTTACTCTTATTAATAGCATTCTTAAATACTATTTGGAACAATCTCAGTTAAGAGTATTACACTCTCTTCCAAGTCACTGCCTATAATTGTATGACATATTTAGCAGCAAATCAACAGTTTAGAATAGTTTCATTTATTCTGAGATTAATAAAAACACTTACTCTTAAATAATGTTTGTATGTTATCTTCAAAATAACCTATGAAAGACCTTAATTTTAATTTGCATTTGGTGTATGTGATCTATACCAGTGGTTCTCAACCTTTCACTGTGTACAGCAACCATAATTTTATGGTTGGGGGTCACCACAACATGAGGAACTGTATTCAAGGGTCACAGCATTAGGAGGGTTGAAAACCCCTGATCTATACAATGTGAATGTAAATTAGAGGTAAAATTCTAACTTCCCCCTTGCCAACTGAACAGACCTTTTCTTGGCCCAGGGGACCTCAAAACACCCTATAACCTGAGCTTTGACCATAAAGGGTAGGAAAGTCAGTCATGTCTCATAAATCTTTTGGAGTTTAGTTACAATAATTTACCAGCATTGATGCTTGTTAATACAGAGATAATAAGGCTGACAAAACGTACTTATTGTTATATTAAATTGTTAACCTAAGTCCATGCAAGACAAAGGTTAGGCCATCAATTTGCTTAAAAGATCATTTGAGTCTCTATATTGTGGCTTGTCTCTGATTAAGAGACTTCTTTATCTTAATGAAACACTCCAACCTTTTAATCAGAGCTTTATTTTTTTAACGAACCAAATCAAAGAATCTTTGAACCGATTCTTCAAGATGTCCTCCCTTTTCTGGCTGAACCAATATACATTTTCCTTGTGTTGACTTATGCTTACAAGTGATTCCCGACTCCACGAATGCAGAAAACCAAACTGCACCCCAGCCATGTGGAGGCCGTTTCCTTAAGGCCCGTGAGACCATGCTCTCTGTGTCATGGCCACACAGATTTAGCTCAGAATAAAACTCTTTAAATTATTTTACACAGTTTGCACTATTTTCTACTGTAGCATGATGTGGCCATTGTGAACATTTCTTTCTTCAATTTAAGTTATTTTTTTTTTCTTTTTAGGTTTGAGACATGTTTATTTTAAGCTTGAGACACTTATTTTTTTAGGATCCCGGAAGAATGATTCTCCTACTTAAAAAGTGAACACTACACATAGGAAGTTTTACAAAATTAACATCACCAATGACCTTGAAAGTAACTTAAGGATGAACAGGACAACATTAAATAAGGGTTTATGTTAGTTGTGGACGAGGAAAACGACATTGAACGTTCACAGTGAGAAGATTTATTTCACTTGATAAAAAATTTTAGATTTGAGGCTTCACAGAGCAAGAGGAAAACTATAAATTTCAGACCTCACTGAAAGTAAGAAATCTAATAGGGTATTCCCTATGATAAGGATGGGATTAGAGAAGTCTTTACTATCAGTACAAAGGTGACTAAAAATAGAGCTGTGATCATTAGTGGACTGTGAGAAAATTCATATCTATAATTTAGCAGTGAGTGAACAGATGGAGAAATTTGCTGTACGTACCCAGCCTGATTGTGTGCTTTTTGATTGCTTGGTATATTACTGCTAAAAATTTAGTTTAAAATGGTTCCAAAATAGCACATCCTCAAAGGAAATTATGAGAAATGAAAGCAAACTTTTCTCAAGAAGCAATCTTTATTTCATGTATTATAGAGTTTTAATGAATGCAATTCCCAAGAAGTTAGCAGTCCACAAAGCAAAAAAAAAAGAATAATATAAAGAGGAACAAGGTATTGTGATCTAGAGCCAAGAGAAACATCAAACAAAGAAAACAGACTTAAATTTATTTCTGGTTATGTATGAAATTAGCAGACAGATTAAAAATAACATATATAAAGTCTTTAGGAAAATAACCATGCTCAACAATATGTACAAGGAAGAAAAATCTATACATAATGACAAGCACAACTGGCAAAAAAAAAAAAAAAACTAACAAAAATACAAGAAGAAATGAAAAAATATATTAATTGACATAAAAATTCTTAGAGTGCTACAACAGAAGGAGGGAAAGAAATTGAAAATGAAACAAACGTAATTGAAAATAGAGTATCTTCAGAATTCAGGAATTATACCAAATAACAGATCTGTTAAGCTCAACACATCGTGGCAAGATAAATATTGGAAAAAAGAAAAATCCACACTAGCCTAATAAACGTGAAGGAGCCTAGGGGAAATTTGCTGCTTTGCTCTCTAAAGATTCCCCAGAAAATCAACCCCTAAAAGCCAGATTATTGCAGAAAAGGCATATAAATTTGTCAATGTATGCACAGTAGAGAAATGCAGAGTGTTTATTGTACCCACTTAGTGGAGAACAGAAGCGTACACACCATCTCAAGATTACAAAAGAACAGAGGCTTAGATTTTGGCAATATAGTTTAAGGGAAGCAGAGGAAGCCTGGCTAACAAAGGTGGTCTTCTTATATCAGTGAACTTCACGGGGAGCAGCTCTCAGAGAGAATAGATGGTCAATGTTTCTTTTAGGCCTTTAAAAGTGTCAAACTTTCAATCTTTCCTATATCTGGAAAAGGAAGGCCTACAAAAATAAACCTGTTGTATCAATGGAGATTCTCTGCAGATGTAAATCCCCTACATGAAAGACAGCTTTGCAGACTCACTTGTGTTGGCTGGTTCTCGGAATAGCCATCTCAAAATGTGTCAAAGAATTATATTTTAGAGTAAATTATTTTGACTTCCTTCAATGGCATTTCTAACAAAGTGTTGCTGGTGCTGCTGGAGGTGACATTTTAAGAATCACTGGCATAGAGATACTACAGCACATAAAAGGCAAAAGAGAAAAATCTAAAAAAATCTACAAGAAAAGAAGATGAATTAGCCCCAATAAAGCAACAATTAGACCGAAGGCTCATTTTCCATTAAGATAATGAAAGCTTCAACACGGTTCTATCAATTTTTGTAAGTGCTGAATATAAATAAATGTCAAATCTATGATTTTATATAGAGAGAGTGATCTTTCTTGAATGATCTTTTCTAAAAGGAATTCATTTCAGACAACAAAAAAATGAGAACAAATTTTTATTAAAGGAAAATCTAAATTAAATGCTTCATCTAGACAAAAATAATTTCAGGAAAAAAAAAAAAGATGAGAAGTACAACTGGAAAGAAAGAAGTAAGGGAATGCGAAATGGATGGGCGAAGCCAAATGAGCATCGCCTAAATAAAATGGTAATAATAAATTTCTTGAAGAACTTAAAATTAAACAATATAAAGTTCAAGCACACAATGAAGGAATATATGTCAGAAAAGCGATAAATTCAGATATTGCCCTCGTGTTGTTTATAAGAAGGATAATCATTTATATTGTACTGCAATTAGCTGATTATAGTTGCTGTAATTACCAAGGTATCTACGAAAGAAATTGAAATAGAGAACATAACTTTTAAAAGGGTACTGGGAATAATTGAATAATTAAAATATACAATTTATCAAAATGAGTGCAAGAGAGAGAAACATAAGTACAAAACAGGAAGACAAATAGGTAATGTAGAATAATATACAAATTAAACAAATGAGTGTATTAATAATTCCAATAACTATAATTGTACCAATTGCTCTAGTAGCGGACAATTTAGTAGACTGAATTACAAATCCAACTATTTATAAAAGGTGCAAATAAAACATAGGTGTACACAGAATTTAAATCCAAAGCAATGGATCAAATTGCTCCAAGAAAATTCTAATGAAAAGAAGACCAGTATAATCATAGGTAGACCTAACTAAAATAGACCTCTCAGTATAAAATATTGCTAGGAAAAAGGTAATAATATGATACTCCATTAACTAATATGAGAAGGAATTTTAAGTGTATAATATCATTCCAAAATGAGCTTGACAGAATTACTAAGTGAAATATAAAACTCTATCTTCGGAGTGGAAAGTGTTAACATCTCTCACTTCCAGTAACCTAGCAAAAGGACATGAAATGCCAGTAAAGTAAGAGTGATCTGCATAACAGGAAAGAGGGAATAACACAGTTGTTTCAATTGCCTGTGTACTCTCCAAATAGCAGAATCAATACAGTGTTCATGTATGCATGAAGAATTTTCCAAAATTCACCAATAATTGAATATAAATTTTGACCAAACAAATGTCAATGTATGTAAATAAAAACTAACATTATTTTAACAAGAACAAAATTTGCTAGCAATTAATTGCAAAATGTTGACTGGAAAACTGTTTGAATATTAATAATTCATCTTAGAAAAAATTGTAGTTAGAAAATGTTTTGAGCTTAACAAAAATCAGAGTACTACAAATCAAATACGCATAGGATGAAGTTAAGAGTACGTTGGGGAAAAGTAAGTCTTTTGTGTGGTGGTGAGCAGTCCCTTTTAGTAGTACTCTCCACCCTGCTGGTTTTCAGTTGTGATCATCAGATCAACAAAACTTTCCTAAAGTTTACTGATCTAGGCAGTGACTATGACAAAGATTACCTTTCCCCTCCATTTGCCTAAACTTAGGTTTCTTCCTGACCTTAGGACTCTAACCTCCTTTCTTAAAGCATTTACTTTAGAAAATGTGTAATTGCAAATTCTCTCTTCCCTTTGAAATGTAAATTCTCTACAATCTAAGGACCTGGGAGCCATCCTTTTGAAATATAGTCATCAAGAAAGATAGTGCCCCTGTATCTCGGTCTCTGTGGGAGGGTAAGAGCCTAACTTTGAAAAGGAACAATTAGCAAACACAGATGGGCTAATCCCAATGACCAACCTCCCTCCAAATGTCCTCCAGTACTTTGCCATGAGCTAATCCAGCATTTAAATATCCTTTTTCTTTTTTTTTAATTCTCCCAAGGGAAATTTAGTTCAATGTCTCTTCCTTACTTTCAATAGTTTAGAATAAAAGTCTCAAAGAATCTTCCTTTCTTGTTTCTCTTTCAGTATAATTTTTCTTTGACAGCAGCAGCAGCAGCAGCAGCAGCAGCAATTTCCTGATATTCTGAACCACAGTTGAAGTGATGTGTTTTCTCAACTATTGCTTCTCTAGCCCATTAGACAGCATTGCAGGAGTCAAATCTCCTACTTGAAATCTACTCATTCTATGAACATCTACAGTGTTGTTTTCTTTCTGAATGCCAATAGAAGTCTTTAAGGAAAATATTATAAAAATTGATGGAAAGACATTAAAAATAACCGAATGACGAGAGATCCTCAATATTTTCTCAGGAATACATAAGTACAGTAAAAATCCACTTAGCAGATAAATATAAAAGCCTGAAAATACCAACTAGTGCAACAAGTAATCTACACCCTGATTGGGAGTACAAATCGGTACCATTTGAGAAAATGTGTTAACGATAATCTATTAAAATGTATATGCTCATTTTGTATGCTTCTGCAATTAACAGAGAAAAAGTATATACTTATACGTCATGAGACAAGTGGTAAAATCCCATAGTGGCTTGATCATAATAGTCAAATATGGAAATGAGATTAATTACCATCAACAGTGAAGTTATTCAATCAAAAATGGAAATTTAGTGAGCTGAAATAGTCAAAGTTTACAAATAAGATGAAACTTGAAATTTAAAGAATGTGGCTGATGAGATTACTGTAGATGGAGAATATTAGAGCAGAGAGGACACATATCCTCTTGAGAAAATTAGGACAGAATATTATCATTTTGCAGTAACACTTGTATCAAGATATTTATGAAACAATAACAATTAAGTTAAATTGTCCTTAATAATGTAATTATACAAGTTAAATTTTATTGAACATAAATGTTTTATTTTATGTATGTTGTGTATTTGTAAGAAAGTGTTTGAGGGCAGAAAAAGCACTTGTTGTACCTATGACTTATCCACGACTAACAAAAACATCCTTTGAATTTGAATAAAAAAGAGGAAGTCAAGATCTTCCAAAGAGGTCAACTTACAATCTTTAAATAAAACCTACTTTACCCTTAAAATATACATGTGCATGTGTGTGCGTGTGTGTGTGTGTGTGTGTGTGTGTGTGTGTATTCCTTTCTTACCCATACTAGGGAAAATGTTTAGAGACCAGTGTGAGGATTATAACTGCAAGTTCTTGACTGGTGAAACACGAGAGATTGAATTAGGTTTTTTATTTATTTTTTTTAAATTTCAGGTTAATGAGAGGGTACAACAACCAGGTAACAATGTTAGAATTTATTAGGTAGACTGCATCTTTTAGTAGTGTCCTACACTCAGAAGGCCATATGCCCCTACATTGTGCCTATTAAGTGGGAGCACGCCAATCCCCCTCCTCCTCTCCCCTCCCCCCACCAACTTGAATTGAATTTCTACTAAATTAGATTTTTCTACCTTTATTTTCACACGTCACAGTAAAAATCAGCATATTCAAGTTCCTAACAAAATCACTGATGTAAAACCAATTATTCCTCGATATGTTAAGACGTAAAAGACCCTCAGTATTATAGGCTCTTTTCTTAGTCTAAAATTAGTACATGGATAAAGATGCTCAAATTAGGAAAGAAGACTATAATGCCAAAGACAATTTCTAGTAAAACTGAATGAGAGTCATCTTTCTTCCTTAAACTGCTAATAAATTCATGTTCTTATCTCTTTATGTTAACCTCTCCCAGTTCTCATCCCTGTCACACTGGATGTCTGAGGAATAACATTTGTCCCCTGAATGTTTACTCTTTACTTTCTCTTAAGAAAACACTGAGCATTTTATCATGAGAAATGCTGCCATACACTTTAAGATAAAAATATTGACATATCTGACCAGCAGCAAATCCTAAAACTATTTTTTGGCATCCAAAAAGAGCCAACATTATACAAAATTCGATTTTCTTTATTTTAACATATATACAAATTCATTTTGGGTCCATAATGATCAAATAATGAATTTCTTCTTACATAGAGTATTAATCTACACAATTGAAATGTCAGCTGTTATTGCATAGTTTGCTTTGAATTGCTTATTAAATGCTAATCTCCATAAGCAAATACATAATAATCCTTTATTCAATAAGCAGGTGTTTATTAGCACTTTCATGTGCATGCCAGTTTATGAGTCTTTCACAAGAGGCATAAAGATGTAAAATTAAATAGGAATAGTGGTTTTAGGTCCATTTACTTTTGAGCCAAGTCTTGTAGAAAGCAATTACGGATTGTTAAAAGGGGATTATAAACAATAAGCAGAAGCAGCATAATGGTAAAGAGAAAGGCATTTAAAGAGAAGAAGAATCAGTTTTACTTCAGCACAACATATTTATATTTAAAAAGTGAAGGGTATATTAGAAATCACAGTTTTCTTTTATTTTTTAGAGACAAAGTCTCACTTTGTCACCCTTGGTAGAGAGCCGTGACCTCACAGCTCACAGCAACTTCCAGCTCTTAGGCTTAGGTGATTCTCTTGCCTCAGCCTCTGAGTAGCTGGGACCACAGGCACTCGCCACAATGCCTGGCTATTTTTTTGTTGCAGTTTGGAAGAGGCTGGGTTCAAACCCACCACTTTGGTATTGGGGGCCAGTGCTCTACTCACTAAGCCACAGGTGCTGCCCAGAAATGACAATTTTCTGATGAAAAAAGTATGAATGAGATACTGTGGATAATTAAAATAAAGTTAAAGCAAGTAATTAATATTTATTATGTGTAGATACCGTTAGATACTTTTAATTAGAGGAGGGGAACAAAGGTGCCTTCACTTACAAAACTAAATTCTAATGAAAGAGAGCTACTCATAAACAAATAAATATACTAAAGTGATATCTATCATAATAGAATTGATTGCAAATTCAGAGCACAATTTGATTTGG
>NW_003852435.1:12265618-12278810 GCF_000181295.1 Otolemur garnettii
TATTTATTTATTTATTTAAATTCTTTTTTAAATCACAACCATGTACACTAATGAATTTGTGGGGGTACAATGTGCTGATTTGATATACAATGTGGAATGCTTACATCTAACTGATTATCATAACTGTCTCCTTGCTTACTTGTTTCTTGTGGCAAAAACATTCCTACTCTATTCTTAATAGTATAGAAATGCATCATTGCATTATGCACATTAGGTTGGATCCCCCCCTAAATGTTCTCCCTCCTCCCAGCTCCCTCTTCTCCTCCCCTCTCTTTTCTCTTCCCTTCTTCTTTCTGGACTATAGTTATGTTTCACCATTCCTATGAATGTGTAGGTGATTATATACTAATTTCATAGTAGTATTGAATACATTGGATACATTTTTTTTTTACCATTCTGGAGATACTTTACTAAGAAGAATGTGTTCCAGCTCCATCCAGGTAAACATAAAAGATAAAAGTCTCCATCTTTTTATGGCTGCATAATATTCTATGGCATACATATAACACAATTTGTTAATCCATTTATGGGTCAATGGGCACTTGGGTTGCTTCCATGACTTGGCAATTATTTGCAATAAACAAATAATTGGCAATTTGGTTGCAATAAACATTCTGGTGCAGATGTTTCTGTTGTAAACTGATTTTTGATCATCTGGGTAAATACCTAGTAGGGGGATTGCAGGATCAAAAGGTCAGCCATTTTTAGTTCCTTGAGTATTCTCCAAACTTCTTTCCAAAAAGGCTGTAATTGCATGAGCCACTGCACCTGGCTCTGAAAATGGGAGGTTTAAAAAAAAAGATAGTAAATAAAATTTAAAAAAAAATTGATACATCTGGAACTGTGGTAATTGAGACAGATAAAATGTATCTTACTTAATTATCTTGTATACTTTTATGGCCATTTGATTTAGTTTGAAGCTCTTGGCATCTCTGGATGATTATAGACAATGTTTGGTGATCAGATCACATTAATCTCCCTTCTTTTTGATTTACTGAGAGCCCAACAAATACAGATCCCACTAATTTCCTGTCAATAATTAGTGGCTTCATTCTCGTGTAAAAACAAGTATAGCAATCATGATTTCAGTGAAGGGATGTTTGGGTGAATAGATGAACAAGACCTTTTCATTCAGCAGAAATAACTATGCAGTTTAAGACAAAATAAAAGGTCAGCAGCAAAGGGCACATATGGAGTCCTTCGTGCAGACACAATCCAACTGATCACAGAAACAGAAACAGAAAAATGTGGCAGCTAGTTGAAAAATACGCATCCTTGTCACAATGGGGATTGGTACATTTCTACACCCTCTATTTTTGAAACAAGACTTCAGGATAACACAACATTAATTTGTCTTTGGCATTCTTATAATTATTTTCTTCTATTCTTAGAGGTAGCACAATTTGCTCTTCCAAGTATCTTCCATTCCTACTGTAAATACACTGAATATTTGTAATGTTACTATTCATTCTTTAGAGGTCTTCCTTTTGCATATTCCTCAGATTATTAAACAGCCACCCTTTCAATTAGACTCGTTTGTCTTTCTTTACTATCTCTAAGTTCCTCAGTTTGGCATGTAATTAGCTAGAAATAACATTTCTGGTTTTAAAGGAGACATTCTTTTGAAGTTGAGGCATGATAAATATTTTTGACATATTTGTAAAAAAATAAGTTGCTGTTCTGTACCAGTAATTTTCACCAAACTGAATTAACGCTATGTTGCATTACTTCCCCTTCCCACTATTATAGGGTGTGAGTTCTTAATAAGATAATTTTGGCAATTTGACAAATTTAATATTCATGCATTTAGAAAGAAACATTGCTAATAGGATAGAAAACTGCGAGGGTGAGCAAACAATTTTATCAAAACTTAAAGAAGGCTCACTTTGCATTTTACCCCTCCAGGAATACCTGTCTATACTAATCAGATGTTTAAAAAAGGCAGATGGTCCCCTGGAGAGTAAGCAATATGTAATCCATATCCTCAGCACTATCTGATATCACATTTTAGGCTCAGAATCATCTTATAGGATTGTAGATGGAATATTTTTGTGTAGCAATATTTAGGATGTTTTAATTTAAAATGATCATGTCTTGCTCTACTTTGTCCTGGCTGGGCTAATTTATGTCTATCATGGTGCAGAAAAAAGACATTTGTGAGCAGTACAATAACTCGCTGAATCTTCATGAGCTCTGAGTCAATAAAATGATGACACAAATTTCACATTCTTTTAATGTGGCATCTGCTTCATCAGTGGAAATAATTATAACCCTTGCTTTGAAGGAGTCCTAATGACACAGACCAAATCTTAATAGATAAGTAACTAAGATGAACACACTGTTCCCTCCCATGCATAGAGAGAACACTGTTTTAATTGAAACTGAATTTGAATGCAAGCTGGATTTTGTAGATCCTCAAATATTTTATTTAATTTGGACTTAATAAAATTACACATAATACTAAAAATGAAAATGCAAGGCCAAATTATTGAAAAACCAAAATGAGTAAGTGCCATTAATTTGTTCCGGATTTAAGTGTAGCAAAGCAAAGATGAAATCATCTTTCCATCCAAAATATTTTGAAGGTTACTTAGTCTGTTTGATTCAGCTACCGCACAGTCAAAAGCAGGAAAATATATCAAATGCAAATTCTAGTTGATATATACCACAATCACAGATATTAAGACAAAAACACATCTGGGAATACACCCAAAGGGCAGTTGGTCATTTGTCTGTTGGAGTATGGAGATCTTTCAGTAGGTAATAAATTAGGAAGAAGTAGAGTTATGCGGCATCTGGGAACGATGCCTAATAGATGTGTGGAAAGTATAAAATCATTAATACATGGTAATTTTCCAAAACGTAAAGCTATTCAAATTTATTTTCAACTTTAATTTTGTATACATATACAGCCATGCTGCCAAGGTTACCAATCAGTAGAGATCAGAGAAAAGCTTGGCAAACTGTGTTGGTTCACGATGGTTCTGATCATTTTACATTCCTTGGAAACTCATTCAAGGTAAGCCTTAAAACTCTAGATCACTTGAATTCTGAAAATCACTAACTTTACAAAAACAAAATCCAGTCAAGTACATTAGCACAACATCCGGCTTAGAAGTACCAATGCAAAAGGAACATATTGCCTATTAAGTACTGGTGCCAAATCTTTACCGATTACGCATATATGACATGCACTTGTTTATATTTTGATGACTGAGCACATAAAATAGAATCTGCCAATAATGGAAATTCAGAGAAAAAACATGTCTGTCACCATGCTATTTTCTATTGCTACTTAACTATCACTCTGGACTTTACTTCAATCAATGGAGTAAGCTATTCATGCATTCTAGACAAAGGTAAAGTTATGCTGAATACACTGAGAAGTAGAATATCAAAGCATAAATATAATTCAATAGTTCTCTTTTGTATTATTTGCTCTTTGTAGTTTTCACAAGTTGCTAATTTAAAAGGTTCTGTTAGGTTTAAGCAAATGATACATTATCTATGCCCTAAATATTCTTGGACATAGTTTCATTGATGATCACAGTGAATTAACTCTATGTTGATGTCTGATATCTAAAGTACTCTTACCCTTAAGGTCTTTATCCTTCTAAAAAAAACTGACAAAGTGTGTCAGCCAAAGAATTTACAAAAGTATTTATTTTATACTATCTATGATTTGCTCAACAAACTACCTAATAAATTACATTTATCTATTGTCATGTTAAGTTCAATAAAATTTGATTAAATTTTAGTAACATGATATCAAACACAAAAAATGTTTGTAGAAATAGAAAACAAAAATAAACAGATTCTATATGTCTAACATTTATAAAAGTAGAAATGTGGCAAACCATTAGAGTGTTTTGAAGTTAAATTACAAATCAATTGACTGCTGATTATCTAAATACAGACAATACAGTGCTACACTTCCAAATCTTTTGAAATTTCATTGTTGAGATAAAGTTTGAAATAAATTATACAGTTTATGAATGTGAGATTCAGGAGAATAACACAGTTGATTATCTTCCTATTGTTTCAAGAATAAATGTGATACGCATGGTCTCATTGATTTAGGTAATCATTTTATCCTGTTTTTCATTCACTTTTTATAAGTGCACATAGATTATGCATATATTGTTATTTTGATCATTTATTTGTAGTAAGCTGCTTCAATTAGAGCAAACTGTAGCATCTGTGGTTTCATTTATGGTGCTGACGGAAAGTGATGACTATATTATGAGGCAGCCATACTCTAGAGTATAACAAAACATGAAATACAACTGGGTTGAAGACGCTCTTATTATCCAGCAATATGGTTATCTCTGAGGAGCCACATCTTGTAGTTACCAGATGTTCCACAATAACAGTAACTCTGGAGTTGCTTAGTTGTTATAACAAGAAGATTTTACAGCATACGAAAAGATTGGCATTTTCTCTGCTGGAAGAAAATGAAATTGGCAATTTAGAAAGGCAGTTTCAACTGAGCTATGTGGTTTACATTGATTAATCTATCTCATTAGAATATTAGCAAGCCAATCAGATCCCAATTCTATCCATTTTCTAATCTTTGCCATATGTCCAGGTTATAAAAAAGCATTTTCCCTAATTTCAGCTACTGTGGAATCTACATTTGAAAAGAAGCTGACCTTTTCTCTTAACCACCAAAGTTTGGAAAACAAGTTTTATTATTTTAGGAAGCATTTTTATTCCAAATTGGGGTAATTAAGAAGACAAGGAAAAAGACACCTGTGAAAAAGCCTTTTCTTTTTTTTATCATTGCTTCTTTTTCTTTGGTGGAGATTTGAATAATAACATAAGTTGGGTAAGATAAATTAAAAATTAATTAATCTGGAGAAAAATATGTGATTTCTACAGTGGAAAAATATTATAGACACAAAATGGAAGCATTCTCACATTCTATTCCTATAAAAACATTTCGCTTTAGTAACATTGTATAGCAACCCTTGGTATCAAATTGCCTTGGGATAAAATATGTTTAAAAAGGCCAGAAAAGACTTTGCATGGAGAGAAATGAAAATCAAAAACACCTTGAGCTAAGACCCAACTCAAGTGAGAGTAGCCCACATCTCAACATCCCAAAGTTTCAGATGGCATGGATGTGGAAAGAAGGGAACACTTTCACACTGCTGGTGAGATTACAAATGAATACAGCCTATCGTAGAAAGAAAAGCTCAAAGTAGGGTGGCGCCAGTGGCTCAAAAGAGTAGGGTGTTGGCCCCGTATACCAGAAGTGATGGGTTCAGACCCAGCCCCAGCCAAAAACTGCAAAAAAAAAGAAAAAAAGAAAGAAATGCTTAAAGTAGACTTTACATTTGATCCTGTGATATCACTGCCACATGTTTACTTAGAAGAAAAGAGGTCATTTTCCCATAAGGACATTTGCTTAGAATGTTTAGTGCAACTCAATTCACAATCGCCAGGATGTGTGATCAACCCAGGTGCCCATCAATCCATGAATGTATTAATAAGTTGTGGACTATGTATACCATGGAATACCATTCAGGCATAAAAAACAAACAAACAAACAAACAGCAACAACCAAACAAAAATCGAGGCTTTACATCTTTTGTATTAACCTGGTTGGAGTTGGAGAACATTCTCCTTAGTAAAGTATTATGAGAATGGAAAGCAAGTATTCAATGTACTCAATACTAATATGATACCAAAAGATAAACAAATACATGCCCGCATGAGAGAAAAACACAATTAAATGCAAGTGGGGAGGCAGGGTGATTGTAAGCTCTCATCTGATCAGCACAGTACCAAGAGTGTACAGCACATCCCCAGGGTGAAGTGCTCAACTACAACATGGACCTTACCTAACAGGCTCCAACAATTTAACCTCATTGTCTGTACCCTCATGTTAATCTGAAATGTACAGGAAGACTTTGCTTAGAGATATTCAGAGAAGGTTCTCCTGCTGATGGAGACAGATGCCATGTTCCCCCCATTTGTTAAAGAACACAGGTGATGTGTGTTTAAATCTCAAAGACATATAGTCATTGAGACATTATTCAACAAAAATCTTTCTGAATAGATATCACAAAATACATAAAGCTATAAATATATACGATTCAGTATAAATGTTTGCTGTAACATTTTTTCATATTCACAAAAATCAGAATAAAAAAAGCCCATGAAGTGGGAAATGATTGACATTTTCTTATACCACTGAATATTACACATTTAAAATGAATGGGTTAGAGTTATATCGTTTAAGCTAGAGATATTTGTCCAAAGTATTTACAGAAAAGACTCAGATAAGTGAAAATAATATGTTCATCATTTTTAAAATATGGTGTATAAATAGATGAATATTGTAACACTACAGAGAGAGATGTGAAAGGTTGCGTGAGGATGGCAGCAAAGTTAAGGCAGGTGTGGGAGAAAGTAGGAATAAACAAATAAAACCGAAAATGTTTAAAGACTGTGCACGAATGTTTAAACAAAAACACTTCATAGGATTCCCTGAGTGCATTTGTTACGTTAAAACAGTAATTTGGGGACATACGTGTATATAAGTAAGTACATTGTGGGAAAGACTGTAGTAAATAATAAGGGCCTATGCCACCCGATGCTGATTTTCCCCGGAGTTTCACCTCATCCAGATCTTTTCCTTTACAGCAGTCTTCACAATGCTTATTCATAGGCTGGATTTTGATTTGCTCTTCTCCCTCACTATAGTCTCAGATCTAAAAAGACGGTGACAAATTGTCGAGTTTAGCCCCTGGTACAGCTTAATAAATACTGGTTCATAAATACTGTATGAATGAATGAATGGAAATGTAGCCATTTTATGTATTACAAATGGCAGATAAACAGTTAAATATTAATACAGGTCATGAGGAAACTCAATAACTGGAGATCAAGAAAAAGCAGCTCTTTAAAGTTCTTATGAAAAAATTCAGAGGAATGTGGTGTACTAGATGCTTACACCACAGAATGCAAAACCCTCAAGACCTCTAGAAGGAGAGGCACTTTCAAAGAACACGGCTGAAAGAGCAATAGTTTGGTTGTGGTGGTTCACTCCAGTACTTTGGGAGGCTGAGGTGGAAGGGCTCCTTAAGGATGGGAGTTTGAAGCCAGCCTGGACAAACACAGTGAGACCCTGTCTCAAAAACTAACAAACATTAAATTAAAAAAAAAAAAAAGAAAGGAAGGAAGAAAGAACAAATTAGATGGAAAAAAGAAACACTACACATGCAATTTGGCATCATGAACATAATTGATGATATGAACACAAGCAAAACAATATTTTGTGTATTTAACCACAGATTAGCCAATTCGAATATTGGTTAAGATAGATATGGTTCTAGCTTCAGATCAGGGGCTGGAAGGCCTCCTTCTATGTCAGATATTACCCTCTTAAGTGCTAGATGCAGAGGAGGTCTGCAATGTTTAAAAAGGAGCTACAACAGCCCACATTCTGAGTGGGAACTCGGTAGGTTATGGCAGCAAATATTGTAGCAGTATGGAAGTTTCTTAATACGTTAGCGAAGTTTTGTGTCATAGCTCAGCAAGAAGTCTGAAATTAAGCAAACTCAGAAGAATGAAGGAGGCAGAAACCAGGCTGAATTCATTCGGTTATTCAATGACCAGGACCTCTTTTCTGACAATATAGTGCATTAAATGCTATTCAGGTTATTAATGAAATGAACATCATAGAGCTACCTCCTACACTAAGAAATGGAGCATTCCAGCAGTTTTGAAACTGTCTGCTTGACCACCAACATATTGTCCTCCCTTTCCACAACTCTTCTCTGAATGTTATATTTCTTCCTTATTCCTCGTTTATATAGTTTTAACAAATTTGTATGCATCCTTAGATATTAGTGGGGTTTTTTTTTTTAGTACTTGAAGACAGAGATTTTTAGGCTTAATACAAATGCTGTATTAATTGAATTAGCTTTCATTTTTTCCTTATCAGGAAGGCTTTGGATTTGTTGCACTATCACAGAGTTGACAGTACATTTTCAATGAGACAATATCACACCCAAGAGGGCAAAAATTAGTTCTTAAGGAGTAATTCTAAAACAGGCTTCTTGGATAACAATGAAAAAAATGCTGATAGACATGTAAGTAGATGAATAAAAGCAAGTATGTCAAGAATAAAGGAAAACATAGCTGATATAGGAAACAAGGTATTTTCAAATAAGAAAGAAAGAAGAAAAAGAAAGAAAGAAAGAAAGAATCTGGAGGGACAGTGATATGGCCCCTTAGTCATCAGCCAGGTTAGTGTAGCGTAAGGTGAAAGGTCTCAGGATACATATATAAAGAGAAGAGAGTAAAGAAGAATTGATGCTATGATTGCAGAAAAATATGATGTGAGTAAGAAAAATGGAAGCAGATAAGAGTTCAAGAACTATTTACCTACAAACACTGCTTGGAAGAAAGCAAAACAAAACATGATTTTATGACACCATCCAGACAAGACAACACTAATCAAAATGAAGTGTTTCATAACAGGCGAGCACTAATAAACAGATTAGTAGTGATTTCTATATTTATTTAAATATATGATACAAGGTAAACATAATTATGGACCAAAAAGCCCAGAATGTGTAAGTTATAAAAATCCATGAAAGTACACAAAAAGAATCTTAACCAGTATGCAATATTGGAAAAGCTAGATGACAAGAAGTGTAACTGTATTTTTTCCTTAATACCTAATTAAGAAGGTATTAGCGGTGGCTCATGCCTGTGATTCTAGCACTCTAGGAGGCCTAGGTGGGAGAATCCATTGAGCTGAGAAGTTTGAGACCAGCCTGAGCAAGAGAAAGACCTCATCTTTACTAAAAATAGAAAAATTAGCTGGGCTTTGCTGCAAGCATCTGTACTCCCAGCTACTCAGGAGGTTGTGGGAGGATGATTGCTTGAATCAGGAATTTGAGGTTCCTGTGAGCTAGGTTGATGGCATGGCACTCTATTCTAGGCAACAGAGCGAGTCTCTGTTTCAAACAAGAGATGATAGCAATTATTATTAACCTCTTAATTATTTACAGGAAGAAAATAAATCTTTTTTTTTTTAATCTCTCCATCTATCTAATTATCCATACTGAAAGTTCTGTTGGAAGACATGAAAGATTCGATATTATCTTATGCCTTGATGTCTTGACACCTGAATCCTAGTGAGCCTGGAATGGCCTAAGTGCAAGCTCCTTTCTCCCACTGCACTCGCCTGGATGAGGACCCCTCGCCAAACTCTGATCATCATGACATCAGGCACAGAACTGCCCATTGCTGAATGGCATGGGCTCCCTAACACCCTGCTGACTTATCGAGAAAAGTCCGTGAAATTCTTATGAGAGAACCAGGGGTCACCTCACTTCTTGTTACTGTAAAGCTCCTACTTGGTCACTGTGTTCCAGAATGCAGTCCCCTGCATTTCATATAATGTCCTAAGTCTAGGGCAGAAATTACTTCAAATCATCATCATCATTGTATGAACTTGAGAGAAACACCTGTTTTCTTTATTTGCAAGGTTTAAAATGCATACTGTATGTCTTTTCCCCTCAAAATTGGAATACTAGTTTCTCCATGAGAAAAAACAATTTTATTCTCTTTTCACCTAAGCACTAAACATGATTAGCTTAGTAACTAAAAATATGATTTCATTATAGTCATAAGGACCATTTTTTTGCAAGTTGTTTTTTTTTTTTTTTTGCCCCGGGTTTGAACCTCCAGTATATGGGGCCGAAAGTATAAGGGGCCAGTGCCTTACACCTTTGAGCCACAGGCACTGCCCATCATAAGAAACTTTTAAAACTCAAAGAGTTTTATTTTAAGTAGTTACATTTGAATATAGATAACAATCAGTTACCTAATTCTATAAACTATCATTTTAGAAGTATGTCTTTACAAAAGTTTATGTACAAAACATTTATGTCCTATTTTCTATATTTTTAAATTGTCATAAAAATTGCATTTTGTCTCAAATCTTCAGAAGAATTCACAGTTTTGATTTGAAAAGGACAACAAAGAATTCTATGCTAATAGCTGCAATCATGTATTTTCTATTTTACTGAAAGAGGAATATATGTATCTCATTTTATGGAGGGGAGAGGGCCTGAGAGCTGGAGACAAAGTAGAGGGGATTCTGCTTTATTGAAATTTTATTCATGAATTTCAAAACTCTAAACTAGTAGAAATGTCACAGTGATTTCTTTCTAATAACAAGACTTTCTGTTTGGTTTGTGAAACTGACTAAAAATATATTTTCAGTGCTAAGTAAAGATATTTTATAAAGACTACAGATCTGCTTTTCTATTTGCCATCAATCTTGCTATCAGTGTTTACACTAAACACAGAAGAAACAGGCCTTATAAGATAGAGTAATAACAACAGAACTGAAAATTGTGTTGGCTCAGGGCCTGTATCTCAGTGGTTAGGGCGCCAGCCACAGACACTGGGGCTGGAGAGTTCAAAACCAGCCTGGGCAAGCTAAACAACAACTCAACTACAACAACAACAACAAAAAATAGCCAGGGGTTGTGGCAGGCACCTGTAGACCCAGCTACTTAAGTGGCTCAGGAAAGAGAATTGCTTAAGCCCAAGAGTGTGAGGTTGCTGTGAACTGTGACATCACAGCACGCTACAGATGGCAACATAGTGAGACTTCATCTCCAAAAAAAAGAAAAAGAAAAGTAATATGTTGTTGTATACATAGGACCTTAAAATGTAAGCAGAGTCCACAAGGGAAAAATAAAGGATTATTCATATAGTTTACATTAGTATGCAATTTAGAAAAAAGAGGTTTGAAGAGCATGTCCACAAATATATGAATGGACAGATTAAAAAAGAAGAGAAAAATCTCAGAGTCCAAGTATTCAAGAATTTAAATGAAGGACAAAAATTCATGATATTGTTGCCGAAACAAGATTTTACAGGAAGAAATAAACTCTGTGGAAATCTACTCTGTGCATATCAGATGACTGACATTCATGATTACCTGCAGAGCCCCCCGGCCCAGCTTACAAAAAAAAAAAGACCAAAATTATCATCACACTATTACTGATCCCACACATATCAAAAATAATATGAAGGGATGCAATGAACAACTCCATAGGCATGGGTTTTGCAACTTAAAATGAATGCACCAATTCCCTGAAAGTCACAAGCTAGTAAAACTATCTCAAGGATAATTAAATAACCTGAGTTTTCCTTTATTTGTTAAAAAAAAAATTACACTTAAAAGCCTGTCTTAAAAAATCGGATCAAACTTGTTTTAATATTAGTAGAAATTACCAAACACTTAAGAATGAAATTATAACATTTCTGCAGAAACACTTGCAAAAAATGGCAATAACATTTCCTAACTCATGATATCAGGCCAGCATTACACTAATACCCAAACTACACAAATACATTACACACACACACACAAAGCTGATCCAGGCGGAAAGAATGTGAAGAGGAAGTGTTGACATCATAGTGGGAAATGACTTCAGTATCTGGGATATGTGCACATGTATCTTACACATTTTCTGCTCATGCCTGATCCTGAATATTCATTTCTGTTTACATACAGATTGTTGAAGAAAGAGTCTCACTCTCAGACTCTTTAGGCTGAAAGAGCCCTGTTCATCATGGGCTGTCCTGGATACATGAACAACTGATATTTCTTAAAGTGTAAAGAAAGCACCACTGTCGCTACACTTGCTCTTGCTAGTTGTGGAGAACTGAGTAGGAAAGAGCTGGTCCTGGTGTAATCCTAGAACTCTGGGGTCGAAGAAGGAGGAAAGCTTAAGCTCAGGAGTTCAAGATCAGCCTGAGCAAGAGCAAGACCCGATCTCTACTGAAAATAGAAAAATTAGCCAAGTGTTATGTCAGGTACCTATAGTCTCAGCTACTAAGGAGGCTGAAGTAGGAGGATTGCTTGAGCCCATGAGTTGAGGTTGCTATAAGCAAGACTGATACTAGGTGTCTACACTGTGATTATTCTACTGGGGTTTGCTGTAAATTTTACAAGATATTTTGCCTTATATAGACTAGAAGATATCATCCAATACTTTAAAGTGTGCCATGTTCCATAGTCCAAGTCAAATGATTGATATATTAAAACATGAACTTGGTCCAGTGCCCTTTGTTATAACAGGTGAAATTTAAAGTTAGCAGATTTGCTTGTCACTTTATACAGGGTGTACATAAAGTTCATGTGCAATTTAAATTTCACAAGTATTTGAAATTGCACATGATCTTTATGGATGCCCTGTATTTGTAAATTGGTCAAAAAGAGTAGTTTTCCCATGTGTGGAATGTGCTATACAATAAAATATTTTTCATTATTCATTTGTATTTCTTGCCCATATTTCTACGAATCTTAACATTTGTGTAACAAACACCAAAATCAGGATACAGAATAATTCCTTCGCAAATCCTAAATTCCCTGTTCCCTCATGCTATTTCTCACAGTTTTTCCCCTGTTAATAATTTCTAGCCACCACTGATCTGTTCTCCACCACCACAGATTTTTGTTTGTTCGTTTATTTACTGTGGATTTCATGTACAAAAAAGACAAACAGTATGTAACTTTTGGAGATGAACCCGGGATTAATTAAAAATTGGATAGTGCCTTTTAGATTAATTCAAATAGTTGTCTGAATCAAAAGTGCATTTCACTTTGTTACCAAGAAATGTTCCATTGTATGACACAATTAAATTATTGATTCACCAGTGGAAGGTCTTTGGGCAAATTGCAGAACAGTTTTTAGTAATAACTAGAGCTGTTGTAAACATTTCTATATAGTGATTTTTGTACAAATATGTTTTCATTTATTTAGATGAAATACCTAAAAGTGGGATTACTCAGTCATTCAGAAACACACTTATGTTTACAAGAAGCTTCAGTCATTTTCCAGAGTAGTTACACCAACTTGCATTCCCACCAGAAATGCACAGTAAGCAAAGACCAGCTAATGGTGGGGAAGATCTCGTTCTTTTACTTCTTTACAACATTGGTGCTGGTTCTATATTTAAAGCGAATTTTGACATGGCCAAAACAATCAGCCTCCAACATTTCACTGGCATAGCAGTACCCTGAATCTTTTTGTTTTTGTTTTATACTTTAGCACGTATGCTTTAACCAAGCCTTCCAATGTACTTTTAAACTTTGCTCATTGTTAACTAACATGGTGTCTTAGGACTATCCAGAGGGTTCGTTTACTTA
>NW_003852435.1:12278830-12285979 GCF_000181295.1 Otolemur garnettii
CTTTGTACTACATTTTGCAGAGGATTAGGGCAGTAATATAAACCCAGAGTGAGACCATAATACCTACTATCATCTGCCTTCTGTTAATGCAAACTGTTTCTGGTCTTTGTCCTTGATGAAATATTATAGAATGTATTTGTTTGATCAATGACCTTTTACCATGCACGTCAGACTATGTCCTTCTCTCTTTTAGCAAAGACATATCATTTCAACCCCAATTAGGACTACTATTTAGTTGATTTTTCTTAAGTTTACTGTCATTATCAAGGATCCATTTTGGTTTTGGGGGGGAGGACAGACAGGGATTACATGGACTCATAACAGAGAACATGGACCCTGCCTGCCCTGACAGGTATGTAAAGAGGCACTAATCCGTGCCATTGATCCTGAGGTATTATTTGTGTTCAATACACTGCCTAGGGAAGGAATTGTCATAAATTCGCATGGTGCTTTCCCAGCTGTAAGAAGGCATATAATGTGAGAATCCTGCCCATCTGCAATACACCTCTTCCATTTAAACATCGAGGGACTAAAGAATTCAGCGTTGGGTGCATCAGTGGACCCAGAGAACCTACTGTGAGCTGTACTTTAACCAGATTACGTTCCCATTCTAACATTCATATTTTATCTCTTCATATGAAGATAGCGAGGGTAGGAACTAATTAACACATGTGTACTATTCAGTGGCGTTTGTCCCAAACTATTACCCAGTGCACATCTCAGATTCTTGTTAAAGAAATACAATGACAGCTTGAAAAGAAACGACTCTGGATTTGTACAAAATCATCTATCATTGTTGAAATGAAATACGTTGTTAAACTGTTCCAATCGCAAGCTTCCATTTACTGGCAGTGACAATGGCTATTCTGTGCCCAAATTCTAGGTTTATGGTTCAATTCGTTGCTTTCACTCTCTCTGTTTTCTATCTAGTTTCACTTTGTATTCTTCACTTTCATTCTAAGCAATTTTCAAAACCATGAGTAATCAAAATTTAAAGGATGTCACTGATACTGATATAATTATGAGAGTACACAGATGGCTTGTTAAGAGAAGAAAAAAGAATGACTGAGAGAAGCTGCAAACGCTGACTTTCAACCTGGGAATCTTTTTCTCTGCAGCATGAGTTCACTGCCACCGAGTTGTATATGCAGAAACCAGACTAGCAGCTGTAAATAAGAATCAGAGGGTTTTAATAAGGGACTTCTATCTAAAAGGCATTGATCCTTAAGATCCTCCACTGAGGTAATTTCAAAGTTTCCATTTGACTTTAAAGTACATTTTAGAGAAATCAATGTCTTAAACAGCAGGAACCACAGCAAACATTTCTCCGTTTAGCAGATATTTTCAAGAAATCTTTGGGAAAATATAGCACCAACAGATTTGATTTTTAATTCTGAAATAAAGATAATAGCCACTGTGGATGCAATGGGATACTGAGTATTTAATGTTCGTGATCCTTGTAAAGGTTTTTGTCTTACTTCAGTAAATGTTTACTGTCTCCTTAGGCAGTCATGAGGTTGAGTTCCAAGTTGTTTTTTTTTTTTTTTCTAATTGAACTTAACCACGCATATGCAAAAAGAGTCTTTCCAGTCAGAAAATTTATCCCTCAATTGCCTCCCTTTGTAACTTACAAAACAAAACATTAAATGACAATTGCAGGAGTGTTATTACAAAGAAGAAACATTTACTGCTTAAAATTTAATCCACCACATGCTCTTTTTTTGGACATTTTTTGATTAAATAGGAATAAGAAAGGAGATGAGTTTTGTATAAAGCAAGAAGTTTTGATGTGTTTGGTTAGCAGAAGAATGAATGCAAATAAGAATATGATTGCCACACATTAGTCATTAAATGTTTTAATTATTCTTACATTCGTGTATTTCCTAAATGCATATTTAATTGTGTGTTCTAACTTTCATGGTAACTCAAATGTAGACATAATTTGGTATTTGGGAATATGCCTATTTTTTGGGTTACCACTAAACTTATGAGGCCACCATCACCACAGAACTTTACACTTTTATTTATTATGGCTTGGTTTCACATAATACCATGTTAATTGTGCTAGTGATTATAAGGGGAAAAGAAAGTCATTCTAAACAAGTTACCTACAAATAGCATAATAATACCTCATCTGGGCCTTTTCTTATGACATTATTATAAACGGAAGGATTTTCTGATAAAACAAATATGGGCCATCATTAAACAACTGAGATTTCAGCCCAGATTTAGGATAAGAATGCCCTTTTATATGTTTATCTATTATTTTATGTACTTACTTTTTCAGTTAACTTGGCCGTTACGTCTGGTGGCTGCCACGTGAATTTTGTGATCTGGCATTAGAGTAGGATCAATTAGTTCTTATGCAATTTTCAAATCTCTCAGAAAAAGAAAACCTACTTCTACTTCCAGATATGTATTTTTTAATACTGAGAAAAAATGTAAAGCCAACAAACCCAGCAAAGTTAAGGATTAAAGAAGAGTAGTTATCTTCTTCTTTTTTTTTTTTTACATGCTGATAACGGTACCCTAAAATGTTGTTAAAAAAGAAAATTAGCTCATGTTTCATGAAGGGGCAGCAGATTTTCTTAGTCAAATCAAATAACTTTGGATACATGAGTTCAACTCTAATAGCTTTTTTTGCTAATAAGACATTCCATATGAAATCACATAAATTCTTTGAAAAGTAAACCCCTCAACTTTGATTTAGGTGCAGATCACTTAGAAAACAATCACCTAATGATAACAACCCACAAGGAGCTAAAAATGTACCAGGAAACTTTGAGAGTAAATTAAAATTTACTTTTGAAGGGTTTTAATGTCCTTGACAAGTGACAGTTGGCTCCTCTGTATACATTCTTTATTCTAAAATATATTGGTCAACACTTTTATACATTTATATAATCCTTATTTTTATGTGTTATTTTCGATATCGTCTTTTCCTAGGGTTTTAATACCACTGAATACCACCTTCACATTGACTTCTAAATCCTGAGTTTTTATTCAATTATCACCATAATATTTCTCATATCCTCTAGCATTTCCCACTGCCATCTGTGCTTCCTGACTTTGTTTTATTATGATACTACAAGCATCTCACCATTTTCTTCAGCTTTGTTATTATTCTTCACCGTCCTTTATGCTAAAATCACACATCCTTTCCAATTGTTCTATGTCCTGGTAGCCTTCCCCTCTTTTCCTTTGTTCCCAGGATTCTTTTCTTTGCAATTCTTCATTAGCTTTGCCAGCTCCCATCTCCCTGAAAAGATTTAGGTTGTGGTGCCCCACATTTTTAGAAAGCTTTTTCCAATCATCAGTTCTTCCGATAATTAGTACAAAACACTTACCAGCTACTTTCTCTGCTTTTTTGAGCCTTGAAAATGAAATATGCATCACATGTAGGGTAATATTTGGTTTCCATCTAATTCTTTTATGAACCAGAGGTTCTATTTAAACACCAAAATTTTTCAAAATGTACCACATAATTAAAAGATGAAATGGAATCTTAGAAGATAAAATGGGTTTTCCCCCCTAGCATAGAATACAATCTAGTAGAAATAAAGAAAGCAAAAATTACAGATAAAGCAGTCTGGTTTATATTTTTTAAAGGGCATTACTATTCCTCACTATTTAAATGGAGTATCTATCCTTTATTACTGCTATAGAGAGGTGGTTGCTTAAACTAATTTGTCACTGAATAAATAATTTACATAACGTGCTATCACTGATGTTCTACCACTGTTAATTTGTTTGGCAAAATATTCTTTTTCTTTAAAAAGTCAGCTTTCAAGGTCAAGGGCGGTGATTCATGCCTATAATCCTAGTACTTTGGGAGGCCTAGGCAGGTGAATTGCCTGAGCTCATGAGTTTGAGATCAGTCTGAGCTAGAGCCAGACCCCATCTCTAAAAATTGCCAAATGTTGTAGCGGCACCTCTAGTTCCAGCTACTCAGGAAGCTGAGGCAAAAGTGTGGCTTCAGCCTAAGAGTTTGACGTTGCTGTGAGCTATGATGCAATCCTACTATACTGGGGGCAACAAATTAAGACTCTGTCTCAAAAAGAAAAGGAAAAGTCAGATTTCAAATTCTAGAAGAACATTCCTGAAAAAAAAAATATCATCTTTGGATTCATGTATGGTGGCTGGTAGCACAAGGACTATTAAGGATGGAGAAATAGGAACTCTTACTAGAAAGAGTGAGTGTAACTTTGTGACCCCTCACTGCCTTTGTGTGTGTGTGTGTGTATGCAAAAACACAATACTAGAATTTGAGAAATTGGATTAAGCCACAATAATCTCAATATTTAACAAATGAGGCAGTGGCTCATTCAGCCTGTGGCTGAAAGGAGTACAGCACCGGCCCCATACGCCAGAGGTGACAGGTTCAAACCTAGCCCCGGCCCCCAAAATAAAAATACTTATTAAATGAATAATAACATAATAATTAAACCTTAGTTTTAACTATATGTTTTTCGGGTAAATATAGCTAGGATAGGCAACTGAATGTTGAAAGGAACATGAAACAAAAATGAAAGAGAGAAAGACAGAGGAGAAAAATTTCTCACAAGTGTCTTTGCTCCTGGAAGTTTTTATTTGACTTTATATCACTTGGCTCCAAAGTCTAAAAGTTAATTGAATATCCATTATTGTTTTTATGCATCCTTAATTTTGAAAAGAATGTGAACGTGGCATATAAATATTATACATAACTATATATGCATATTAAAATGGTCACCAATAATAAAACAGACTAAATAAACTGGTGTATCTACCAGGTGAACACAAGGAGGCAGAAGGAGTATTGGAGGAGGCAGTTTGGAATAATAGGATTGATGGATTTTGTAACTACATTGATGTTGTTTTGAGCCCTGAGTCACTTACCAACTTGATTTTGAACTAATTACATCATTACAAACTAACTTTAGTAATGTTTTCTTTAAAATGGTGTTTAAAAATAGCACCTGACTCCTATCGCTCTTTTGAGCATTATGTTTTTGTCATGATCATAATAAAAAAAGTATTTAGGCTGGTGTCTTACACCTGATCAGAATGCAATAAAGACAAAAACTATTTTATTATTAATAATGTTTCTAGGGCCTTCTCCAAACTGTCAGTCAAAACTATCAACATGGTACAAAATTAGAATAAAACACTTTGAGTTCTTTCAAAAAAAGAGAAAGCTTAAATACCAGGCAAGATACATGATACGATCTTTCACTGGAGGGCAGTGCCTTTGTATTTACAGCAGTTGGTTGAATCTAACACAATACCTAAGAGGCAATGAGTATCACATCATTTCTTATAGGATGAATGGAACTCTTTCATATGAAAGCTAACCCAAGTTGCAAAGAATTATGCTTAATAGAGTATGCTTTGAGTAATAGGTTACCTGAAATAATGGAATATAATAAAACAATGAATATTTTAAAAGGCATAAAATTTTATTGAAAACTGTGTATTAAGGGAGAAGTGAACAAATAATAACAGAAAAATATGCTGTTCAACTTAAATTTTGCCCTTTGTCAATAGAAAGATACCACTAAACTACCGCTAATGAGATACCTCTAAAATATACCACCAAAAGCAATGTTTTCTCTAAATTTTTAAACTGTGTATAAAAAATCATGACAACTGGGCCAACAAGATTGGTAAAATGTATAAAATATGCTTTTTCTTCAAATGCAATTTACAGAATAATGCATATTAATAGATACTTACAACCAACTGGAAAAAATTAGTAAGCATTTTACAATACATTATTATGATTGGTATTGCCTTAATATAACTAGACCCAATTTTAGATTTACTTATGTCATCTTATTGAATTTGACTATGCCAATTCTATTTTTATTCAACAGTTTCTCAGACATTGCAGAGTGATTATCATCATGTTCTTACTATTGCCCATTTTCAAACCAAACACACACATTACATATAAATCTACATCTATGGATGAAATTACTGTTTTTTATTCCAGATTAGGCCCTCTTGGTTCATGTACCAAGATCCAGAGCTTTAAGGTATATTCTATGACATTAATTATTTTTTCAAACCCTTAACTTCCTTTGTTCTTCTTTTTCCATGTTTTTAAGATATTACCTTAAGATACTGATTAAAGATTTGAGATACTTGTAAAAAGATATGTCTAGCTTTGATTGAAAAAGTTAGAGATGGTACAAAATGGTAGTGTCCTTTGGAGCTCTAGAATTCTATTGGCAGATACTAGGCAAGCTACTAAACTGCAGATGTATACTATTTTTCAAAAAAAAAAAAAAGGAAATGAAAAAAAGTAAGATAGAAAAGATGACTCAGAGCATAGGAAACAAGAGCCCAGAGAGCTGAGTTGAGAGCCATAGAGAATTATTTCTAGGTTTTGAAAACTAACTGAAGAACTATCAACATTCAGCTGGGTGAAAGTCAGAATTTCTGTGGACCAGTCTCTCTTTATTTACCCAATTTGCACCTTTTGGAAGAAAAATGTCCACAGTGCATTATTTCAACCCCATCTTTGCTCCATCCTTGCCTGTCCTATGCCTACTCTAATATTATATGCTGGGTCCTTGTTGAAAGGGTGGTTTGCCGGTTACTTGTCTACTTTCATGGATCCACACATCTGGAGTTGTACTTGTAATTTTAAACTTAAAGGACAACACATGGTTTCCTTTATTCATACTTGGACCTGACTTAGATGATGAAATTGTAGACTCTGGCCTGGTGCTATAGATGTAATTTGGAGGTCATAGAGTCTTACACTTAGTAGAGTAGAAAGACATGATTCACATGACAGCGAAGGAAAGACCTAGGTAGTCTCCAGAATGACCTTCAGTGAAACATATCTTCTGGTATTCATGCACTTCTACTGTAATTCTTTACACTTGAACCTGGGCTATACTCTTTTACTAGCTGCTACTGAGCAGAGTCTGAGTATGGCAGAAGTGATGGGAATTCATTTTGATAGTAGGTCTCACCTAATGTGCACATTGTGCCCCCTGAGAGTAACTTTACCTTAGAATTGAAAACAGTACAACATAAACAGTTGTGCCCTCTTATCAATCTGAAATAAAGTGGGGGAGTGTTTTCATCTTGGGAATTCTTATGTTTTCCCTTTCTCTCTCTCTCTCTCTCTCTCACACACACACACACACACACACA
>NW_003852435.1:12286332-12301105 GCF_000181295.1 Otolemur garnettii
AAAACTGTTTTCAGCCAGCAGCCCAAGAAGACCTGAGGCCTGACAATAGTCATGCGAGGTCCTTAAAAGCAGTTCCCATTTATGTGAATGGGAAATGACGGCGGTCGCATGAGTCACTTGAAGGTGGCCTTATGAAAGGTTATTAGCTATAACCACGCAACTAAATTGTTCTCATACCTCACCGTACAGAAACCATGAGATAATAGGTCTTTGCTTTTAGCTGCTAAGTTTGGGGTAATTTGTTACACAGCAAAATAAAATGAATACATTCAGGTTATAAAATGTCTTACTAAACTCTAGCTATGGCTTGTGGAAAGCACTTTTATATAACAAAGAATAAGGCCAAATAGCATCACATGACCCTCAGAAACCATGTTTCTCTTTAACTGTCATGCATTTCTTTACAATAACATCGAGAACTATCATGTTCGTTACCCATGACATACACATTAAGTAATAATAATTCAATTAAATATTACAAATTTCAAAGTTGTCATCCAAAAATTCACTCACGTCAAAAAAGCTGTCTTCAGTTGGTCCAGAAGAGATTTTAGAAAAGGAAAAGATTCAGGCACAAATAAATTACTTAGTAATAACAAACACATATTACTGAATTGTAGGAGTGTGTGTGTATGAATCATCAAACCACCATTTGTAAAATTAATAAAGGGTCATTAGATAGGAAATTTGGTAGAGGCAAACCATTGTTTCTTTGCTTGATGGTCATAAAATCTGTCGCTATTTTAACTGTTCCCACAGATAATACCACCCTTGTGAAACCTAACAGTGTTCTTGAGATATTTTCCAGACTCTGCATTCCACTGGACAAACTGATGCCAACCAGACCAGTGGCCAATCCTAGGAACTGAATCACCAGGTTCTACAACCCTCTACCTGGGAACTGACTCAGCTCAAGAAGATAATTTCTGCTTCTCAACCATATGAATTCATCTCCAGGAAATCATCAGACCAACTCCCTACCTTTTTGTCTGCCAAATTGTTTTTACAAATCCTGATCCCAAAGTTCTCAGGGAGATGGAGTGGAGATGGCTCTCCTGTCTCATTGCACTCTGTGATATTAAAGTTTTCTCCTGTAATATGTGCCATCTCAGGGTTTTGGCCTACTCTTGAGCAGGGGACAAGAAAAATATTGATCAGTAACAAATGTGTGTATATATAGATATGTGTGTGTATGTGTATAGGTGTGTATGTGTATGTGTCACAGCTAGAGGATTTTAATGGAACCAAAATTAACCTACGCAATGGCGATTTAACTTTTATATGAAGTTAATCAGAGTTGAAATGGAATATTTTATTTTGCTTTTTACTTTGAAGCCAAGGACACAATGATTTTAAAACGTGTGATTATTGATTCATTATGTTTAACTACACAATGAAATGCAGTATTTCCAAAATTTTCAGACAGAACAATGATATTTAGATTCTCAGATGATCAAATGAATTCTGGCCAAATGTTGATTATCTTATCATTTTAGTCTTTGAAAAGAAAAAAAATTATGCACATACACGCACACACACACACAATTAATTTTATATGCCAACTTGACTGGGCCATGATGCATAGATATTTGGTCAAACAATATTCTGAATGTTTCTGTGAGCACGTTTTAGATGACATTAATATTTAAGTCAGTGGACTAGGAATAAAGCAAAATGTGCTTCATAATTTGGGTAGGCCTCATCCAAGCAGTTGAAGACCTGAACTGAAAAAAGGCAGATCTCCCTTGAGAAAGGGTGGATTCTACCAGCAGATTGCCTTTAGCTGAACTGTAACATCGGGTTCTTTCTGGGTCTCTACTCTCTTGACTCACTTTACAGACTTTGGGCTTGCCAATGACCACATACTGTAAGAGTCAATTTAGCAAAACAAAGTGCACACTCTCTCTCACTTTCTTGCTTTCTCTCCTTCTCTACACACACACACACAAATGAATCCTATTGGTTCTGTTTAGATTGAGAACTTGGACAAACAGAGTTGATCTAAGGTTATAAACCAAAATTGATCCTAAGTCTCTTCTTTCCCAGTACATAACTCACCCTCTTGTAAAATATAAACCTTCCAAAAAAGTCAGACCTCAATTTCAATTTTTAGAGTGTAGCATCTATACAGAGGGAGCCAAAAAATGTATATGCTTTTTTTATTTTTTATTAAATCATAAACACATAGATCATGTGTACGTTAATGCATTTATGGTCTACAATGTGCTGATTTCATATAGAATTAGGAAGGCTTACATCACACTAGTTAATATATATGTCATCTCATTTACTTACTTATTATGTTAAGACATTTATACTCTATACTAATAGATCTGACATGTACCCTTGCATTATGCACCATAGGTGTGATCCCACCATTAACCCTCTCTGGATCTGACCTCCCCTCTCCCCTCCCACCCCCACCTCCTTCATTTGGGCCATAGTTGTGATCTATTCTTCATAATAAAGTGTGAGTGATAGGCTGGGCGTGGTGGATCTCACTTGTAATCCCAGCACTTGGGAGGCCGAGGTGGATAGATTGCCTGAACTCACAGGTTCAAGACCAGCCAGAGCCAGAGTGAGACCCTGTCTCTAAAAATAGCTGGGCATTGTGGCAGTACCTGTAATCCTAGCTACTCAGAAGACTGAGGTAAGAGAGTTGCTTGAGCTAAGGAGCCCGAGGTCACTGTGAGCTATGATGCCACAGCACTCCACCAAGGGTGACCAAATGAGACTCTGTGTCAAAAAAAGAAAAAAAAAAAAAAGAAAAGAAAAACTGCATTAAAATTGTAATAGTATACACTGATAACATTTTTTTATCTTGTATATTCTATCTTATATCTCATATAATTGCAGAAGTCAAAGGTGGCTTGAGTATTACAATTACAATACGTTTTTTTTTTCCTTTCCTAAGATGTGTACACATTTTTTGGCACCTTTTGTATGTTAGCTGGAAGTTCAGTCAATTGGACAGAGGCCAGGCTGAAGGATTAAAGTTCTAAATTAATATAAAAAGAAATAGCAGCACTATACAGTAGTTAAAAGCATAGACTTTAGAATAAGTTTCCCAGGGTTTTAATACTAGCTCTATCACCTACCTGGGAGAATCTGGGTTAAGTTATTTAACCTCCTTATAATGAAAACTGTAGTACTCCTCCCAGATGCCCTCCAGAGGCTTTCAGCTTTCAAGTGTTTTTGTTCATTTCATCCTCACCTGTGTCATTTGTTTCAAATTGCTGCACCAATGACTCTATTCAAAGGACTCCCTTTTGCAACTAAAGCCCTTTTGCCTACACTAGAGAGCAGGATGTGCCCGGAAGCTTACATCTGTCTAAGGTATTGTTAGTCAATGACTAATTGGGGCAGGAGGGTGAAAGTTCAGCTCATTTTCCTCAACAACAAAATTTAAGGCATAATTTATACTCCACGGCTTCCCTCTGGAATAAAGCCACACTTAGCTAGAAACTAAACCCTTGTTTGGTTTCTTTACCTTTCCCAATCTGCTTCTTCCATTCTCTACTGGTTTCTCCTTGGGGATACTTTCTAAATAGATCATTTTGTCAATGAGCCTCATCCCAGTCTTTCCTTTTGAGGAAATTAACTAAGGACATCTAAGTTTTCTCATCGCTAAAATTAGAATGTAGTTCCTACGTGATAGGATTTTGTCAAAGTTAAGTGACATATAATAACTAGCACATATTATGTGATAAATGCATGTTAATATATTAATTGTAACATAGTCAAACAAAATATGTTCAACTTAAAGAAACAAGTAAATTGCTGAATGCCCACCATATAGTACACTCACCCTCTGCATCACAAAAAGCAATCAATTATCTTTAAGAACATTTAGTCTCAAGTTCATTCAGTCTACCCAGAGGGGCAGATAACTAAGCCAATACAAAGATACAATCAATCCAGGTAACATGATAATACAGGGTGCTATTTTTTTTTTTCAATAAAATAGACTTCTTGTGCACTTAACAAGCATAAGTATTTGGGAAAGAGATGTGTCCTAAAGGCTAAGAAAGAATTACACTGAGTGAAAAATATGAAGGGGGGATGGAAGGTAAAAAAGAAAGTAACAATACATGTAACTTGTATGAAAGAGGGTTGCTAATTATTATTTTTGTTGTTATATAATCATTTGCCTAGGATACAGGTATGTGTGTGGGTATTTGTGAGTGTTGTCACGTATGTATATGTGTACATGGGTCTTTGGTGTGGAGATGTGCTTGGGGGGAGTGGGGTTACCATCAAGGCTGAAGAGATAGGCAAACTCTATACTGGCCTTCTATGAGATATTCTGGAGCTTATACTTCATCTTGAAGGCACTGTCAAATCACTTGAAGGATTTTAGCAGGAGAACGGAATGTTAGAAAGACAAGCCTGGCAGCAGTGCTGAGAATGGAACTGAGGGCAGCAATGGTAAATAGGTTTTCAACTTACATGCCACCTCTGATCAATTGGTAGTGGCTGCCTGGAGCACACGTGGAGAAGGATTTTAAGGTCCTGTCCAGGCTTAGTGAGAAAGATCACAAGGATTGATTATCAGTGTTTCCTATTTCTTTCCCATGTTCTAACCCTTTATTTAATTGAATCTGTCCTCTACAGTATGTATGTGTTATAGATATCAGATGTAGATCAACCGAAATCATCATTAAAAACAACAGGTGAAAGACTTTTCTTCTCCAAGTGCTTCTAACTCGGAAAATTCAGTAAGATTTGCACTCATTTTAGGGAGAAGTCTGTGGGTTAACTTTAGACTTGAGCATATAGACTTATGAAATAATTAATTTAATTATTTGGCCTGTTTGGAAAGAAAGCTCTGGTAATTTGTATCTGTTGTAACACTGTAATAAAAATGAAACCACACACATTAAAAGAAGGAAGTTTTAAGACTAAAGATTATGAGAGACTATTGTGTCTTTGTCAGTATGTGAACTTTGCCAAAACTTTCTCCTGTTTCCATTTCAGTTAACCTAAATTTCCTACTCGTTATTTGTTTTACATATTGTCCTTCTGATTTACGTTCAATTGACTAAATGTTCTAAAATATTATAGCCCCAACCTTAAAAAATCATTCCAGACAAATCCACCTGCCTATCACCTACCACAGCAGATCTTAGGCAAGTTTCTTTGTGTGTACACCTGCTTAGAACAGGTAGCATTTATTTAATAAAGATATTATTTGGATTAAAGTCAATAATATGAATGCATATAAAATGTAATTGATAAATACAGTTTAATGACATCTGAAAAGCTTTAAAGAATATATATAGTTCTTGCCACATTACATTAATTGTTTAAAAAAGCCTAAATTAATCCCAATATCATATATGCTAAGACATATCCATAAATAAACAAGCATATATATTCTTTTATTCGTGGTATATTATATATTGGAATGTTAGATATTGCAATTACTAATTTCAAAATTCACAAAAGAATAAGCCCTCAGTACTGAAAGGAGCGAGTGTGTGCTACATTTCCACTTAAGCAAAGTGTAATCTGATTCAAGTTCCTAAGGATTCACCAAAAGAGAATTATGCCATGAGTATCAAATATAAATTTAACTGTAAATTGATTTTTATAGAACTATTCTGAATAACTTTTATAGAACCTATTTACTATTACTTGTATATGAATTCTGAGGTAAACCATGGCTTCAAATACCATTACACTCCCCAAATCCCCATATAGGAGGTCCGATAGAAAAGGAAATAGGGTGGATCTTCTCCCTTTGTAATGGCTAATAATCAGCTCTCCAAATGGAACTTTCACTAATAATACCATTTTACTTCCAAATGTGATTCTATTAAATAGGCTTATGTTGGAAGTACAACCTATGGTTTTATGTAAAATAATGACTTCCATAATGCTTTATGTAACTTTCAGAACCCTGACTAAGGATGGTTGATCTGAGATATATTCAGTGCTTTTCTACTCTATCAGGTACTAGAGTAACATTACCCCAGGAGGAAAAGTTTTAAAACCTAAAAAATAAAGCAAAACTTGTCAAGAAAATGGCTATTGCAGCAGTCAAAATTTTGAAAAAAATGTTCTACAAATTAGCGTCTCTGACCCAACAACAAATGGATAGTCATTTTGATGGAAGCAAGCAAAATCCGAGATCATTCTTCTAATAATGACACTCGATATTGCAAATATTTGATTTTTTAAAAAGTGTTTCCTCTAATTTTGAAGAATATCACACTCAGCGGATCACAATTTAATATGCCAGTTAGCGCATCATTGCTCAATTAAAGACCATAATACCAGAGAAATTAGCCATTTTATAAATTCTCACTATATTTAGAAATACAATCTGTTTGTTTTGTGATCTTTGGGAATTTTATGTCACAGAATATCATCTTCTTTTCATTTACTAGAAATGTACTATGTGGTCATGGTTGAGCTTCTTCATGTTTTGCTTCAGTTTTCTGGGCACTCCTAGAAGCTTTTATTTCACAGTTGTTTCTTGTTTAAGTCTCACACAAGATGACAACAGCATGGGGCAAATCATTTTTGGCTTAATTTGAAATGCTGTTTTCAGGGTATTTTAACAGCAGCAATTCTCATATGAGCAAGTAAAGATCATAAATGTTATCTATATCTCTCCAGATAAACTACAAATAAAAAAGCAAACACACAACAGAATTTATAAATTGATAAAAAAAAAATTTAGTATGTTTCAGCCATGCCAGTGGAGTTTAAAGATGGACAAAAATCCATATTCATTAATTCTTAAAAGGAGCAAGATACTGAACAATAAAAATGTTTATATGTAAACTCTACAACTGAAGTTTAATGTAAATCTATCCTATCCAGGTGAAATACATAGTACTTTCAAAAATTTAACATTTGTAAACTCACTGTCTATCTTGTGTATGTTGAGGAAGGGGTGTTCTTAAAAACAAATAACAAAAGTGATCTGATTAACTTAACTAAAAAAGATGCTGAAATTAGTTCAGCAAAGATAGATTGTTGTAAACTTTAAAAAGAGTAGCTGTAGTGTTTTACAGATCCTTGTGTCCTTTATTGCAAGCAAATGACCACCCACAAGTTTGTTAAAAGAAAGAAAAAATAATGGCCACGTCGGTTCCTTTTGCAAAGCTACTAATAATGCAAATTGGAACGACCTATCCACCTTTATTTAAACCCAGACTATCACTAGAATCATTCCCATCCATGTTTTTTTACATGTATTATAAAAAATTTAGACAGGACAGAAATAATTTTTTTTTAAATATCGTATAGCCTAATCATAAACTTCTCTGTTTATTATTTAAGGTCATACCATTATCAACTTCATTCATTTCCTGAGTGTTTATAAACTTTTGGAACCTCTTGATTTTGGTTATAACCTTTGAGATATGCCTGTTATTTGTTGACATCTGATTTACAGTAAGTATTTGAGTATCATAATGAAAAAAATTTTTCTCTTACTATTGCTAATTAATGTTGTTAATGAACTCTTTGTATTAAGAATTACAATGACACTGCATGTGGGCTTTTGTGTATAATATCCAGATAAATTCTAACCATTGAATTACATATTTCCTCCCTTGATCTATGTTCTTTTATTATATACCTTAAGCCTAAGATTTTATCTGCTTTTTAAAAAGACTTTGAGTTATACTGTTGATTCATAGCGTTTGTTTTGAATTAAAATGTTGCTTTTTTTTTTTTCCACATGCAGTGATCAGGCCAGATTTTCTTTTCTGGATATATGTAATTGATGTTTTCAAAAATCATAGTAAAAGTTTTTAGTTAGATCAATCAAAAATTAAAATTTTAGTCGCAGAAGTAATGGCCAAAGGTGGGTATATATACTTAAAATTTAATTATTTATAAATATGTTAAATATTATTTCATACCTGATTAATTTTAATTTAAATCATTTAAATTATGAGACTATAATGAATGAATTTGGAAAAGACACAACAGTTTCAGATATACTATCTGTGGGTCATAAACAAATAAAAACTTATGGAAAAAATATGCCTAAAGTATGACAGCTTCTATAATTACTAAATTTTCTTTTTTTGTTTGTTTTTGAATTTACAAACACTTCACTTACCCATCACCCCTCCAACCAATACTGCTTCACTCATACACACACTTTCTAATCCTCTTAATCAAATATTAGACCTGATATTATCCATGTAAGTTTGGTAATTAAGTGAACAAATATAAGTTCAAATGAATGAGGTTTGATGTTAGTTTGCCATAAAAATGATACCAGTGGATGTTTGCAATTAAAAACTAAATGATGTGTAAACACTCTATGAAAAGTAATTTTCAAAAACAATAATCATATATGAGAAAATGTAGATGTTAACTGTTCACTTTACCATGGAAAAAAATCTGGTTTAAAGAGTTTGGTTGTGGGCCTGGGACAGAGCTGTGTGGGGTAGACTTTCTGAAATGCCGATGGGGGACTTTGATTCAAAGCTCAGCTAGGCTGACCAGGTAGAGAAGGAGGGAGAGGAGGACAAATGTGTCACCAGTGAGCTCCTCCAGGGGCTCCCTCTGGCCACCAGAGACACCAGCCTGGAGCCTGTGCTACTGCCCAGAGCTCCACTGCCACCTCCCAAGGAGGTCATCAACATCAAAATAAAGACAACGATCCAGTACAAAACAGATAGTGATGGCAAGAAGTTCAAGATTGTCAGCACCTTCAGGACTGAGACCCAGAAGGTCTCAAAGGCAGTTGCAAGGAAGAAGAACTGGAAAAAAGTTTGGTAACTCAGAGTTTGCCCCCCAAGGACCAATGTGGCCACCACCAGTATTAGTAATGACATCTCCATGATATTCATCACCAGCACAGATGACTTGAATTGCCAGGAGGAGGAGGACCCAGTGAACGAGCTCAAGGGCCAGAAGATAGCATAGTGTCCCACCGCATCTGCATAGGAGACTGCTGGACCATGCATTGCCTCTACAAGGACACTGTGGGGCCCACGCAGGAGCTGGCCAAGCAGCTAGGGCTGTCCACTGACAAGAAAGAGAAGCTGCCAGGAGAGCTGGAGCCTGTGCAGGCAGCTCAGGACAAGATAGGGAAATACGTGCCACCTTGCCTGCGGGATGGGGCCCAACCAACAATAGAAAGACCACAGATCAGTGGGAAGACAAGATTTGTTCACAGAAACAAAGAATAGAAAAACTACAAAAATCAAAGCTCCTGGCAGAGAGAACCCTGGTGGGGAACAAGCTCTCTTGCTCCCTCCTGAATTCTGTCTCAGGGCTCTCTGCTCAGGGGTATATATAGTCACAGGGGGGTGTTTTGCCAGAATTCAATGTTTACTTTTAGGGCATGGGTCTTGTCTCTTACAGCCAGCTGTCCAATGAACTCTCAGGCCTTGGAAACTTACATGAAATTCACCAGTCAGAAGTGCAAGAAGCCAGTGTCTCCCCTGCAGGTGTCTGGCCCTTCCTGCTACTGGAGCCTCCCAGGCTGCAGGTTGTGGCACCACCTGTCCTGCATCAATGACACCATCCATGTCACCAAACTTTCAGAGGACTCATGTGAGAATGACTTACAGGAGCTCTTCTGGCCCTTTGACTCCATCTCTGGCATCTATCTGGCTAAGGACAAGACCACTGGCCAGTCCAAGGATTTTGCCTTCACAATCTTCCACTGCAGTGAGGATGCTGCATGTGCCATTGCTGGGGTGTCTGGCTTTAGCTAGGATAATCTCATCCTCAATGTCGGGTGGGCCAAGCCATCTACCATCTAAGCCAGCTGCCACCACACGGCTTGGCTCTGGGATGTTAGCAAAAGGAGGCAGTTTCTTCATACAGGGCAAGTGGTGCCCCAGCCAGCTCAGCTTCACCCCGAGCCTGGGCCTGGGGGCTGTTGCTGCAGCTGGCAGCCGGCAGATGAACCAGCAGGCTGGAGCCTAGGCAAGGGGGAGCCTGCCACCCTCATCAGAGGCTCCAGTAGCCAGAGGGGTCACACAACTGCTGGGGAGACGCCAGTGCCTTGGTGTCTCCTTCCCTTTCCTCTTAGGACAGAACAGGGAACCCCCATTTCCTAGACCTAGGTCAATTTCATGTAAGTTTCCTAGGCCTCAATTCCATGAATGTACTGCATCCATTCATTAATACATTCATTCACCTTGCCCCAGTGGAAGGGACTGTATCCATTCATTTCCTGGCCTCATATAGAAGGAACGCATGCCCCTGTATATACCTCTAGACAAAGAGCCTGGGGACAGATGAGGAGACAGAGAGACAGAGAGAAAGAGAGAGAGCTTTTTTCCCCCGACTGGCTTTTTTCTCTCTGCCAGGACTTTTGGTGTTTTGTATTCTTTTCTTTTCTGTAAATAAATCCTGTCTTACCACTGATCTGTGGTCTGTGGATGCATTCCTCAAATCACCGAGACTAAGAACCTACTGAAGACTAAATTCTGGCATCACTCTGGTAGGGGCTTCAGCTCCAAGGACAATAAAAACACGCAAGATGCAGGAAAAAAAAAAATAGAGTATGGTTGAGATTGGGTAGCAGAGATAGATATGGAAGTTTTGTTGTGTTTTCTTTTTATGGGTATTATGGGTGTTATACCCAACTCATATTCCTACATATAAATATAATTGCTGATATTTATTCTAAAGAGATAATTTTTGAAGAAGCATTTTTATCCCAACATTTCTTAGATTCTCCAAGCCCAGGTGATGTACTTTACCTGAAGAGAAATCTAATCAACAATGCTTCCCTGCTTCTTTTATCTCCTCCTTTGACCTAATATTATTTTTTCTGCCCAATATTCACAGACTTTTTGTCCATTACATTGCTCATATAATTTTTCTAGTATGCATTTTCCTATTTTTATAAAGGGTTCTCAGCTTACCTTGTTAATCCTTTTACCTCTGTTAGTACATTTTAACATTTCTCTATTACATTTTCCTCAAATAACTATATTTCTGAGAACAACATATATTTCCAAAATATGTATTCCTCATTAATATATGACTTCTATTTTGCATTAATCAATCTTTTTAACAAAGATACATATGTGTAGGAGAATAAAGAAACTAATTCAAGTGTCATTTAAATTTAAATTCTTAGTTTACTTCTTTTACGTATTATAATTAGTAATAATAAGCTACCAAAATAGATGTTTAAATAATACATCTGAATATAAATAAAAATTAAAACTATGTTTATATGCCATATTTTAGCTATTAGTTTGGCAAAAATTCAAAACGTTGCACAATCCTTTGTTGCTAAGGCTATGGAGAAGTAGGAACCCATTAATTTTCATTGGGAAAACAACATGGTCCAAAATTATGAAAGAGAATTTGGCAAATTACATATGCATCTGCTCTTTTACATTCACATTTTATTTTAAGAAATCTATCCTAAAATAAACTGGCAAAAATCTAAAAAAATTATATCAAAGTATATTTTTGCAGTAGTATTTGTATTTTAAGCAGTGCATTTTGGATAGAGCTTATTTTCCAGCAATGGTGATCCACTCCACAATGGAAACCTTGTAGCTGTAAAATGTAATAATACTAGTTCATTTTGTACATGAACTTTATGGCCACCCCGTATATGTTCATATATACTTTTATAATGTAGTATACAGACTATATTAGTTTTAAAAGTAAAAGATACGACAAAATGTATATGCTGTATGGTGTTATATATACAAATTTATTATCTCTCAGCTCCTAATCCACCCTTCTTTTCCCTGAGTTGTGCTACTGTGAAAATAGTTGTGCTATTTACTAATACTTAGTAAATATTACCTATCTAAATATTTCCTCTTTACAGCTATCAGCTACAGCTTTACAGCTACCTAAAATGTTAGGCACTGTCCAGAAAAAATGCAAGCATACCACTGTAAGGATAGAGCAGCAAGAGGTCACAGGCTTTCTTAATCTTGGTCTTTCTTTCTTTTTTTCAACTATGGTTTTCATGACCCATTGGGGCTGATATCATAAGAGTAAACACAGGCTGGGTGCTGTGGCTCATGCTGGTAATCCTAGCACTCTGAGAGGCTGAGGCAGGTGAGTTGCTTGAGCTCAGGAGTTCGAAAACAGCCTGAGCAAGAACAAGACCCTTGTCTCTACAAAAAATAGAAAAACCTGTCTGAGCTTCATGGTGGACACCTGTAGTCCCAGCTACTCAGGGGGCCTGAGGCAAGAGGACCTCTTGAGCCCAAGAGTTTGAAGTTGCTGTGAGCTATGAGGATACCAAGGCACTCTACCCAGGGTCACAGAGTGAGACTCTGTCTCAAGCACAAATTAAAAATAAGAGACTTAACTCATCTTATTGAAAATCAGGGGAAAAGATTCCACCAACACCCACTTTTTATAAACATTTACTTTAGAAAACTTGTAAGTTCTTTCTTTGCTTCTTTCAAATGTGTGTAAATCATTTAAAATAGTAAATAAGCAAGGTGGGAACCTGGTCTAGGCCTAGAATCCACACACCTGAAACATGATTGTCAAGGAAGGCAGTGGTCCTACCTCCCAGTTTTCTGGAATGGTAGGAGTCTAACTTCAGCTGGCATCTGGCTCCAAATTGCAAAACTACCTTGCTTCATAAAGACACAAGAAATATATATTTTTTTTCTTTGAAAGGCAATTAACAACCAAATGGGTACCATTACCCCGTGGTTCAGGATGAACTATGTGTAACAAGTGCTGCTGCCCAGGCCCTTTATTTGAGGAACAGATATCATTTATCTTGAGAAAAGTATACAATGTATTTCTTGGCTACCAAAAAGGACAAGTTTTCTTTTTCTAGCGTTGTAATTTCTTTAGTGATTGCCTGTGACACACATGGTATTTAGTTTTAATGTTTATTCAAGAATCACATTCCCTTACTCAATATATTATTTCTATAAACAAATTCCTACCACTACTCAGACAATGGCTTTCCTGACAGATTGTTCCTATAGACCATTTCTGCCTGTACTTGAGTCACTTTTTCTCGACCTAACAACCATTTCCACGGTGTCCCTGGCTGTTCCTTTCATCAACTCTCCCCAATTTGCTGACCACTTCTGTCTGTTCTAGACAACCCTGTGGAAATTATGGGTGACTCTTAGAGAATGACTTCCATGCACATTTTGGGGGCAACTTTCTCAGACGTTGCTGGTTTTTGTCACTTCTATGTAGTCAAACTTCTTCAAAGAAATTTGAATCTCATTCTTAGGATGGGTGTCTTCCTTTTTAACACTTTCCCTTAGTCTACAGATAGTGTCTTCATTTTGGCATTTGTGAAACACTGATCTCTTAATATACTTTTTATAATCTCTTTTAGTAACCAACTGTCTTTGTCTTGTTTAAATTACAAGTTTGTTTGCTTGTTTTTCTCCTGACTAGGTAACGATTGATATAGAATTGACACTGGGATAGATCTCAGGAGATAATCCTTCTAAAAGTGGATTGGATTGAGGAACAGTGTAGTAGTCCTAAACTCCTGGCATATGAGCCCAGAGAAGCTAACAATCCCTAGAGAGTATTGACTTCTAAATTTTCAGGTATCATAGGCAACTGGTTGTGATACGATTTCAGCTGGAATAAGTGGTTTGGGAGCCCAAGTGGTAGGGAGCCCTACAGAAATAATGATAGTGACTACCTGGCTGTGGTATTATAATATATGGATTCCTCTAAATCACGAAAAGAAAATCACACAAAGAAAACGATAAGCTTGAGCCTTTTACTCTCAGTTTACATAACTGTCTGAAAACTAAGCTAGAAAGTTTACATAGAAGCCATTCAATTATCTGTTTTTTTTTTTTAATTTAGAGGATCAATATTGCTAAAAATAAAACATTAAACTTAACTGTGTGTAACAAAGTACAATATGAGATGAATTCACAGCCTCACCAAGTATCTCATGTGATGAACGGGTTGTGGACTGGGGAAGAGGGAGACCTTGAAACTTGACATGGAATCTTTGGGCTCAGATAAAATTAGAGATTTCGGGCCCCTGGATTACTCTGCACCATTCTCACTAGTGGAGGTATTATGCCCGCCTGTTCTTCATACACTCCCCTTTTTGCTTCCTGGGAGTGAAAACCCTGTGATAAATTGTTTGTTTTTCTGCAGCAGATACATTACAAGGGGATGCTTATCCTTCTCAAGTCACATTGTAATCGCCTCCTATCAACATGAGACTCATTACTTACCTCCTCTCCCAAACAAGATAGTTTAACAGAAGAAATGTCATCTTAGTTAGAATTGTATTAATACCATGATAAATGTATGCATATTTTTAACAATTATTGGTGGCGACATCTATTAAATTCCACTAATGTCACCCATGAAACCTGTGCTGAAATCAGATGGCTTTTGAATAAAAACTGTGGATTTTTTTAAGCTCATCATCTTTATTTTTTTGAGAGCTCTTCCATTCTTTTTTTAAATTAAATCATAGCAGTGAACATTAATACTATCATGGGGTACAGAGTGCTGTTTCTCTATACAATTTGAAATACTTTCATCCAACTGGTTAACATAGGCTTCATGTCTTTTTCTTAGTTATTCTGTTAAGACATTTATATTCCGGCTCGGCACCTGTGGCTCAAGTGGCTAAGGCACCAGCCACATACACCTAAGGTGGTGGGTTCGAATCCAGCCCAGACCCACCAAACAACAATGATGGCTACAACCAAAAAATAGCCAGGTGTTGTGGTATGTGCCTGTGGTCCCAGCTACTTGGGAGGCTGGGGCAGGAGACTCACTTGAGCCCAGGAGTTGGAGGTTGCTGTGAGCTGTGAAGCCACAGCACTCTACCCAGGGGGATAGC
>NW_003852435.1:12301794-12316462 GCF_000181295.1 Otolemur garnettii
GCCTGTGGTCCCAGCTACTTGGGAGGCTGAGGCAGGAGACTCACTTGAGCCCAGGAGTTGGAGGTTGCTGTGAGCTGTGCCACAGCACTCTACCCAGGGGGACAGCTTGAGGCACTGTCTAAAAAAAAAACCTACCAGGGCTAAGAGTACAGCCAATTTTGCCACAGGGTTAGGCCGTGTGCCATGATATGGTCCACAAATACTTCAATCCTTACAGCGTTCCACAAAGCACCATGCTGCTCTTTAGTGACTTCATCATTAGATTAGATTTAAAAAAAAAATAAAAGAAAGAATAAAAAAAAGTAGTACTACTTGAACACCTCAGTATGATCTACGCAACTTGGAGAGAGACTGGCAGACTACAGGCTGCAGCCTAAATATTTTATGAGTAAAATTTTATTAGAACTGAACACTGATCATTGTTTACATATTATCAATGACTCTTGTTGTATTTCAAATGTAAAGTGTTTTTGGCAAACATTATTATGTTTCTAAAATATTTATCTATTATATTGTTCTTCATACAGAAAATGTGTCTTACCCCTTGAAATAGAGGCTAAAATAGAAATACCAAAGAACTTTAGGGGCCTGTTGCCTATGTAAAGTTGTTGGGGTGTCAGTGGACTGAAATATACCAAGATACTACCCTAAGGTAAAGAAAAGTTGTACCTCACAGCATATAATACGTGGGAAAAGCTTTTGGACTTCAGCCTTCACAAAATCACTCAAAAGACTTTTGATTTCAATTGGGAATGAGAGCAAAAGAAAGCTCTACAGCAAATTCAGGCTTCAAAGCAAGCTTCTCTCCTGATTAAACCTTATTATCCAACCTATGAGATTGTATCTGGAACATCCATGGCAAATGGGGATGTTGTATAGAAGATCGATCAAATTTTTAAACAAAAGAATATGTCTGGCAACCAGGGAATTCTCTGAGTGCCCCTCTTTGTACATCTCAATAGCAAACACAGATTAATAGAAAACTACTGCATCCACAAAAGGAAGAAATTTTGAGAAAACAGGTCTCAGAAATGAAGATGTTTGTAATACTACAAAAAATAAATAAAATAAATAATACTAAAAAAAAAATAAAAAAAAATACAAAAAGCCCCTGAAAATGTAAATATGGGATAAATGGCAGGAGAAAGAAGTCATGTATCAACTAGAATATCGTGATGGCAACCATGAGTCACTTTTCATCTTTGCTCTTTCCCAGCATGTGTGTGTATGAAATGACGTTCTTCCCTGTGTTTCTCCTCCATTTTTATTTTATATACAATTTGTTAGAAGTTACCTTCACAATTTAGCCTTCTTATTTACCCCTTCATTTCTGTTGAAGAACTAATGAACATTGTGTATATTTAGTGGTACTTTGATTAATATTGAGGAGCAATGAACAGAAGTGGAAACAGCCGTAACTACTGAGGCTGTTTGTCTTCCCATTTTGCAGAGATGGTGAAACTATTGACACTTAAAGGAGGATCAGGTGACACTTAGACGATATGAAGAATGATGTACATGGCAGTTAGGGAGCCAAAAGTGTGGACCATGTGACTTACTGATTTAGAGGCTCTTTGCTCCAAGGCCATCATTTCACCATAATATTGAAGCTGGATCCTTTTTTTTTTTTTTTTTTTTTCCTTAGTTAGACAATATAGAGAGCTGAGATGCCCTCGCTCCCTTTTGGAGTGAAATGTAACACAAGTGCTTCTATCCCTGCTGTCCTAAAATCTGACTCTATATATGATGTCTTAATTGCCATGTCAAAAACCTCCCTTTCATCAACCTGATTGCTTTTTTGTTATCAAACATCCACCAGCAGAGGTAGGTGATAATCCCTGATGAAATTCTGAGGACTTTCTACCAAATGTTTTTTGGGATTATGTAGGAAGATTTACAATACTTTATCCTTCTGCAGTCAAGGAAAAAAGTGTTGTCTCCTCAACCCCTCACTGCTAACAAAGGAAGGCCAGACCTTGTTTAACTCAGGTGCTGGAGATAGCTAGTGCATCGCTCAGCCACTCTACTTGTTTTTTTATATTGGCTAAACTCACAAATAAGCATTCATGAATGCGGTCCAAAGCCACAGGCTACACTGGAAAAATCCAGAGAGCTGTGAAATCGAACTTTGGGGCCATGCAACTCTAATGATCCTCTGAGGTATGTTATTGATTGGCGCTCTTGGCAAAGGGAAGCATACTCTACCTAAGGTGGCTCCTTGAAGTTTCAGACTTGTCGCTCGCTACTCTAGCAGGGTTACCAGGTAAATTGTGTTTTATAAACTCTCACTAGCTTGCTACTGTGATCTTGTAAAAAGCAAGTATCTAGACCCCTTGTGACCTTGTGATTATTTAATGATATTTTGGGATGAGTCAACTCAGGCTGTATGGCTTACAAGGTGGAAAGATCTCAACAAACCTCACTTGGGAACCATCAATTGTATAAATCAGAATTCAAAGGCCTAGATCCCAATTGCATCAAAGCTTGGTATGAAAAAGTGGCAGCTAACTCTTTGAGGAATTGCTAATCCTCATTCTGCTGTCTGGAGAAAATTTGTTGGCTAAATGGGGTTTCATTGGTATCCATGAGCTGTGGACAATTTTCAACCTCAGTGCTATTCATATAAAACTGAATACAGACACGTACTTTTTTCTGATCCGCTTTATTCTGCCCCTTATGCCCACTAACAAGAATCCCACGCTGGCTTATGTTTTCAAAATTATTTCATATTTTGTCACCTGGATTATCTTCTCGGATGAAAAGGATTGAGGATCAGAAGGATAATAATCAGTGGTTGAATATTTTGGTCATGGAGTACCCCTACTCTGGGCCAAAGAGGTGAATAGTAGTCCCCATAAGTTGCACATGAATATCCTTATTTCTCTTCCACCTAACTCTTTCAAACAAAAGTTTTGTGTATGGAAACATTATAGAAACAAAAGTAATTTTGTATATATTGGAAAAGGAAACAGACTTTGTCATTATAGAATATAACAATCCCAGCACCTGTCAGTGTGCATATTAGATTCTGTGAAGTTTGGTGAAAGGTGAAACATCAGGCTCTTGGAACCTTGCTTACTCACAAACAATTACAAGAATGTAAAATTGAATTAACTCCAGATTTTGCTGTCATTTGCTAGAAGTTTCGGACCACAATTTTATCACTGGTTTTATTTAACACTAGGTAGTAGTTTTTCAGAAACAAAGAGGGATGGTCCCAGCTCCTGTCCTTGCCACACCACACGCCTTTCAACACCTCAGGATACCATTTCCCTGCCTTGCCTGTAGCCCTTTCTCAACCTCACCATAGGGTAAGTAAATGCCAGTTATTTGGCTGTAGTTATGTCCAAGTTCTGACAATTGGAATAATTACCCATACGTATTTTCTCTAAAAATAACAACTAGACTCAGTTATTACATTGAATTGAGAATCCCAGGACCCACCAGCCATCAGGAAATCTACATTGGGTGCATTATCATGTTCTACCTCTTAACACACGTAAGTATAACCTGGAAACCCCGACAATTATAGCCATTATTTTCTTTTTGTGGGTACCATGTACTCCTGAACCTGAGCTTCTTGACTAGAGTTAACTCTAAGGATTAACTTACTTCCCTCTAAAACAATGTTGACACACACCTTAATGGAGGTCATAAAAGACTTGAAAATACTACCAGTAGATCATACGGGTAGGATGATTTCTCCAAAATCAGACTAAACTTTGTTCCTTGGTGAACTCCGGGAAATTATCCTGCTGCTTAGAGGCCAACAGAGATGGTCACTTTTTAGGTAAATCCTGTCTGAGACAAATAGAACATAATCAGTTTCAATATCTCTTGGTCAGATTATTAGAATGATCCTGAGTATTTTACACAGGCAAAAATTCACTTAAATCCACGGCAATGCAGAAACAAGTGATACAGGGTGGGTGGAGCCCCAGCCAGCTCAGGTGTGCTGAGGGGAGGACCTGCCATCTCCAACTGTGAGTGTTGGTGATACAGGACAGGTGGCGCCCCAGCCAGCTCAGCTGAGCGTGGCTGGAGGACCCACAGCCTCCGCCTTCGTGGTGGTGGTGCAGCGGCAGCAGGCAGAGAAACCAGCAGGCTGGAGGGTAGGCAAGGGCAGGGGGGAGCCTCCCTCCCCCACCGGAGGCTCCAGTAGCAAGGGGACCCAGCAACTGCTGGGGAGACACCAACACCTTGGTGTCTCCTTCCCTTTAAATTTACGACTAAAAACGGAACCCCTATTTCCTATGCCTAGGTCAATTTCATGTAAGTTTCCTAGGCCTCAATTCCGTGAATGGACTGCTTCCCCGAGTGGATGGAACTATGTCCATTCATTAACACATTCATTCACCTTCCCCTAGCAGTTGGAACTATGTCCATTCATTAATATGTTCATTCACCTTCCCCGCAGTGGATGGAACTATATTCATTCATTTCCTGGCCTCAACCCATGCACCTATATTTACCGCTAAATGGAGAGAGAGAGAGAAGCAGAGAAAATTTTTCTCTCCCAACTAGGGTTTTCTCTCCCTACCAGGAACTTTAGTGTTTTTTTGTATTCTTTTCTGTAAATAAATTCTGTCTTGCCACTGATCTGTGGTCCACGGATTTAATCTTCAAATCACTGAGACCAAGAACCTGAAAGTCCGGTATCATTGGTGCAAATGCAGCATGCAGAGGAGCCAGCGAGTTGGAAGGTAGGCAGGGACTGCCCGCAGGAGGCTTCAGTAGCCAGAGGGACCAGACAACTGCTGGGGAGACACCAGCACCTTAGTATTTCCCTCTCCTTGCACTTGCGGCTGAACAGGGAGCCCCCATTTCCCAGGCCTAGTCGATTACATGTACTTTCCTAGGCCTGGTCCGTTTCATGTAGGTTTCCTAGACCGAGGAACAAAGTGGATTATATCCATTCATATGTTGGGCTATATATACCCCTGACAAAAGACCCAGAGTGGAGATATTTTCTGACTTGAAATTTTCCCCCTGCCAGAGCTCTGGTGTTTTCTCTGTATTCTTTGATGTAACATAAATTATGTTTTACCATGATCCGTGGTCCGTGGATTCATTCTTCAAATCTCTGAGACCAATGACTTACTGAGGAAGAAGTTCCAGTATCACAAGAACTGAACATTATCAGAAGACACTTCAGTTTCTTACCTTTCAGCCTGTCTTGTAGACAGGTGCCAATTGTCTTTTGTTCTGAACTACTTTGCTAGCATTTTTATATATTGAAGAGGCTTGGAGAAAGACAGTGTCACCTTCAGAACAAATGACAGGTTTTCATACTGTCCCTTATAAAAGATTTAGTTTCCTTTTATGCCCAAGTTTCCTCTTCCATAATGTAACAAACTCTGTGTGCCAGTATTCCTCATTCTTCTTGCTGTGCTATTAGTAATAAAGTCATTTATCTTGGACCAGGGAGTCTCACCTCTTCAATCAACATCCAGGATATTGTGGCAAACTAATATGTTGGCTTGCAAGAAGGGTAAAAGTTCAGGCTCTCCACAGTTCTTGACATTCTTATTTATTTTCCGAATCTTGTTGTGTTTTGTGTTCTTCTTTATTTCAACTTAACATATATTTTGTTTCCTTATTCTTCCCCCCCAATCCAATCCATTAAAGTAAGGATTTTCATCTCTTTGATTTGCTGCTATATTCTTAGTTCCTAGAAAGGAACCTGGCACATAGTAGGTGAGGTATCAATGTGTATTAGATAAATAGGCAAACCCAGTATCCAATAATAAATGATAAATATCTTTCTGAATAATTCTATACCTCACAACCAGGACACAATAATTTGAACTACATGCAAATAGACTCACAATGGAAAAAAAAAATCAACACTTTAAAAATCTCCAAATGATTAAAACCAAAATAAAATGGTCATAATAAATTTATAGTATAATCACAGCAATGATTTTTAAACACTTAAAACTAAATTTCAATGAAGTACTGCATATTAAGACTTTGTCAGATAGATAAAGAAAATTCACATTAGAAGTAAATTAGACTCCTGTTTGTTTTAAAGTATATAAATACATGAGTAGAATTTATAATATTATAAGTAGAAAAGAAAATAAGAAATCTAGTAAAAGAATATGAAAAAATTAAAGACAGTAGCTCTTCCATGAAATAATAATTATCAAAACAAAGTCTTAAGGGAAATTTTGGGAATTGTTTAGTAGTGTATATGTACCCAAGAGGAAATCTGTATATTTGTTTTTTTCTGGGTAAATTAGCAAGTCCACATGATTAAGAAAAATCTGATACTATACCCTCCACAGGAATATAAATATTTTTACTATAACCTTACCAGGAATATAAATGATGGTTTTCCTAAGATCTGCATTCTTAGTCTGTCAATCAAAATTCTTTTTCCTCAACTATTTCTATGAAGGACAAAGGATGATGTGGGTAAAAGCTTGAGTAGGTTGGTATTCCCCTCTGAAATCTCCAGTGGGTTATGATTTATATAAAAAAAAAAATCAGTAAAAACTCCTACATTTTTTATAACATTTTGAAAATATATATAAATTAAAATGAATAAAAGGAAAAAAAACCAAAAGAAATAAGATTATTTTTAAGTTAAAAAACGATGTGGAAGATTTTCCTATCCAATAACAAGAAATCATAATATTATTTATAATTCGACTTCTGTTTTAAGAACATAGCAACCCACATGTATGGAGACTCTCCATTCATAAATACCTTGTAGCAACTGAGTAAGGCAAACATATTTATACTTTAAATTGGTTATCGAAAAAAGTTAGAAAGGAAGAGCGAGCTAATCCACAGGGTTAACAAGTTCTGGGACAAGGTTTGTGTTGTGGAAGGTAGAGCACATGTATCTGCTTGTTTGTTTGATTTTTTTTGTTGTTGTTTTCCTTTTTTTATTTTTTTTTCTTGAAACAGAGTCTCACTTTGTCACCCTTCGAGTGCTATGACCTCATAGCTGAGAGCAATACTGGAATTTCTTCTTCATTAGGTCCTTGGTCTCTGGGACTCGAAGAATGAATTCCCAGACCACAGATCAGTAGTAAGAGAGGATTTATTTTATAGAAGAGAATACAGAGAAAGCACCAGAGCCTCTGGCAGTGAGAAAGACTTAAGTCAGAAAATCTCTCTCTGCCTGGGTTCTTGGGTGCAGTTCCTTTCACTGGGGTAAGATGAACGACGCATTAATGAATGGATACAGTCCCTTCAGCTGGGGGTAATGCGAATGATCATATTAATAAATGGATACAGTCCTTTCTGCTGGCGTAAAATGAATGAATGCATTAATGAATGGATACAGTCCCTTCAGCTGGGGGCAAGGCGAATGATCACATTAATGAATGCATACAGTCCCTTCTGCTAAGGCAAGGCGAATGATCACATTAATGAATGCATACAGTCCCTTCTGCTGGGTCAAGGTGAATGATCGCATTAAGGAATGCATACAGTTTCTTCTGCTGGGGCAAGGTGAATGATCGCATTATGGATGCTGTGAATGAATACATGCCATTCATAAAGTTGTCTGGGCCTAGGAAACTTACATGAAATTGACCAGGCCAAGGAAATGAGGGGTCCCCCTCTATGGAGGGATCCTGTACCACCCTTAGGCCTGTGAAATGCTTGCAGGGCAGTAGTGCAGCCAGAGGAGGGCTTTCTAGGTCCAAGTATGGTTCTGGAGATGGCAACGGCAGCATTGCAGGCTATGCCATGGTCTCCCCTAACTAACTGGCGACCTGCGGGCTTCCACCGTGCTCGCCCTTTCTGTGGCACTTGGTTTTCCAGTTCTGCCTCTCTCATTGGCTGCACCAAGAACATCTGGCGGAGATGCAGCAGGCATAGCAGGTCCTCCCAGGTGGCTAGCTCTGACCAAGCCTGGCTGAACTCGTCCTGAATCAATAAAAACTTCAAACTTTTGAGCTCAAGTAATCCTCTTACTTTAGTCTCCAAGTAGCTGTGACTACAGACTCCCGCCACAATGCCCAGTTATTATTTTTTCTTATTTTTCAATTTTTGGCCAGGGCTGGGTTTGAACCAGCCACCTCCGGCATATAGGGCCTGTGCCCTACTCCTTTAAGCCACAGGTGCTGCCCATGCCCAGTTATTTTTAGAGATGGGGTCTCCATTTTGCTTAGGCTGGTCTCCACATCCTGAGCTCAAGCAATCCACTTGCCTCGGCCTCCCAGAGTGCTGGGATTACAGGTGTGAGCCACCGCACCAGCCCATGTATCTGCTTTTAATGGTTAAATAAAGGAGAAAATCAGTAGAGCTTCCGGCTGCCATCATAAGAAATGCGAATGTTTTATAAACAAACAAAAAAGGCAGAATATTTGGAAAGCTACACTTTTAAAGAAAAGGTTACTTGGTGAACAGAAATCATGTTTTCAGAGGAAAACTATGAAACAACAGAACAGTAAATATGTGTGTGAGAGGCAGAGAATGAGAGTCTTGGAAAATCAAGTGTTTATTTTCTGCCCACATCCCTAAGAATTACAATCCTGCCTTCAGGAAGTTTTTATTTCCTCCCCCCCACCCAGGCCTTTCCTTTATGATCCAGAAAATAAAGTGGTTTTGTAGGTTGGCTCTGACCTCTTAGTGGAAAGAAATACCAATCTTTTCTGCAGTGATGCAAGTTTTTTCAGTAAAGTCTGTTTTTCTCTACTGTAAGCAAAAGATGTCTCCACTTTAAGAGATATCAATAAATTATTTTAAGGTCAAGGAATAACAGTATTTTTGAATTATGACTGACTAGTGACTGCATTTGAGAACAATATTAATTTTGGTTTGCGAGTAATTAAAGCAAAATTATAGAATTCTAAGGGGACACTGACTTTAATTTTAATTCTCCAGTTGCAGCTGAGTGGTAGAAAATCTTAACCAAGTAGTGTTACCCAAATTTGTTCTTCAGTAGGTCCTTGGTTGTGGGGATACCAAGAAGGAATCCACAGACCACAGATTAAGTGGTAAGACAGGATTTACTTTACAGAAAAGAATACGAGAAAAATCACGGGAGCTCCTGGCAGAGGGAAAAACACAAGGTGGAAAAAAATCTCCTCCTGGGTCCTTTAGGAAGGGACAGTATATATAGCCCAACAAAGGAATAGACAGCAATCCCTTCCATTCCCAGGCCTAGGAATGAATCCTAGATGAAATTGACCAGGCCTAGGGGTGTGGTTCCCTCTTTAACTTCAAGTGCAAGGGGAGGGAGACAGAGGCCTGGGGGCAGACACAGGATGCTGAGCTGGCAACCTGGAGATCCCCATCCCGCCCCTCAGCAGATGTCTGGCCCTTCCAGCCACTGGAGTCTCCAGTGCCCCTCTTCCGCCCCCCAACCCCCTGGTTCCTCTGTGGGCTGCTGCTGCAGCACCAGTACACCCAGGGCAGAGACGGCAGGTCCTCCTTTCAGCTGGGGCCAATGCTGGCTGGGGCACCACCACCTTGTATCACCAGGATAAAGAAAAAAATGTGTCGTTCTTTACTTGTAATTGGTCTGTTTTGTTCAGATTATGAATGGAAAGCACCACACCCTGGGTTTCCAGGCTGAAAAAACACTTCTCCGTGGAGTAGAAACATGGGCATGATAACGTGCAAATCTATTTAGTGCCACCCATTTCCCCATCAGCGATGTATGCGGAGCAAGCTTGGCATGTGCTTACAAAAAGAATCGAAACCTCTCCATAGCACGTATCATTTAAGATAGCAAGAAGAAAATAAAAATAAACAATAAAAGGCTTACCTTTTCCATTTTCTATCGGTTTTCTTAATCAAACTAAAATATCACTATACTCAATTATTTTTTGTTGTTTACATAACTGAATTACTGTCTGAGGCAGAGAGTGAGACACACACAAAGTCTTCATTGTGTTAAGGTCAGGTAATCAATTTCCTATCCCAAAAGACAAAACTAATAGTACAGAGGATTATCACTAAATACAAGCAGCTGCTTTTGTTAAGACTAGCGCTTTTCTGGGGAATCCTGTAATAACGGACCAGGTAGCAAATAGAATTCTACATATCTCTATCTTTGAATTTTGTAAAAGCCGCACAGGTGCTTTTAAATCACAGATGAAATGAGGATTAATTTTGCTTTGATTCAAGTAATTGCTATTAAACATAAATGCATTTGAAGCAAAACATGGAGTGGTTGTAGATCAAAGAATATTTCTTTTGTTCTGAATGTCATTCGAGGTTTTTTTTTTCCTTAATAAATTTAACTCTAGTTGTTAAACATTAAAGATTTTAGTATTTTATCTGTTATAAATCTTAATGCCAGTATTAACTTTCATATTCACTATCTCCAAACATGATCGTCAAAAGCCAACAGGTTTTTATACCAACCTCACTTAACAAAATTGGTAACAGCTTTATGTGTTTTTTCCCTTCTCATAATTTCACACAATGTTGTACACCCTGTAAAGAATGATTCAATGTAAACAATTCCCAAGTTTAATTAATGCTATAGATCAATTTCATTTTATTAAAAATATGCGATTTTATTTTTCTCTAAGGGTTTTCTTTTAAAATCTATTGATGCAATGTAACTCATTAATATTTCAAATATCCCCCTAGTTTTTAATTTTAGGCATGACACATGAAGGCAAATTATATGTCTTTCCATGGAATATAAACAAAGGAGTTAATAATCTTAATACCGAAAGTATTTTCTTAATACGTTTAATCAACTAGTTTAACATCTTAGCAACATTGACACAAGTGAACGAATATTTCTCTTGAAATATCCACTCTTTTCTTAATCTCCATCAAATAGAACATTTCTTTTTAATTTGAGCATAGTATCTGAGAACAATTTGAGAATGATTTTCATATCTTAAACTATTCGACCTGATGTGTCAATACTGGGATTTCCCAGGCCTCTTTCTTAGACTCTGCTTTCTCATATTTACTCTATCTCCAGGCAAATTAATTTATTTTCATGTTTTCTAAACCTTCTGGTATAATTTCTCAAAATTACATTTTCTCTTTGTGAACATACAGATCCATATATTCAGCTATATTCTTGACAATTTAGTTATACATATGTTTCTTAGCCACCTTGAGATTAATATGCTCAGAAATGCATACAAAATTCACCTCCCATCCTACCACCTCCCTATTGATACCGGAATGTCGTCTTCTCTCCTGACTGGCTCTCCAAATTTGATACCAGAGTTTCAGGTTCTTGGTCTCGGTGATTTGAAGAATAAAGCTGTGGACCATAGATCAGTGGTAAGACAGAACTTATTTACAGAAAAGAATACAAAACACTAAAGTTCCTGGTAGGGAGAGAAAACTCAAGTTGAGAGAGAAAAGCTCTCTGTGTTTTTCTCTCCTTCTCTCTCCATTTCTCTCCATCTAGGGATATATATAGATGTATTGGTTTTTTTCTATATGAAGCCAGGAAATGAATGGACACAGTCCCTTCCTCTGTGGCAAGGTGAATGAATGCATTAATGAATGGACATAGTGTCTTCTGCAAGGTTAATGAATGGACACAGTCTCTTCCATTGGGGCAAAGTGAATGAATATATTAATGAATGGGCACAGTCCATTCACGGAATTGAGGCCTAGGAAACTTACATGATATTGACCTAGGCATAGGAAATGAGGGTTCCCTATTCAGTCATAGTGTAAAGGGCAAGGAAACACCAAGGCACCCGTGTCTCCCCAGCAGTTGTCTGGCCCCTTTGTCTATTGGAGCCTCAGGTGGTGGTGGGAGGCTGTGGAAGGCTCCCCCCTCCTTGCCCACGCTCCCTCCCGCTGGTTCCTCTGCTGGCTGTGGCTGCACCAACACCGCAGGTGGAGGCAGCGGGTCCTCCAGCCCAGCTGGGCTGAGCTGGCTGGGGCGCCACCTGTCCTGTGTCACTATCATAAGCCTATTTCCAAACCTGGACAATTTAATGAAGCATTTCAGTCTGTGTTTATTCTCCCTGTGTCTCCTCATTTCAATAAAATTTGCTTTATTTAATATGTTTTTTTTTCCCCTAAAAGTCAGGAGATTATCTTTGACCTAATCGTATCTGTCCATACCCTCCCTAGTATGCTCTTTAAAATATTTCTCCCCTTTTATGTATATCTAGCATCTAGGGTAAATATTACACACATCCACTATTTCCCATAGCCCTGCCATCATCTTGGCATAGCTACCATCCTGGTGCATCATCTGAAAGCACTAACATGCCTCCCCCCAGTTCCTTTTTTAGCTCCAAATCTCACCCCATGAAATACAGTGAATAGCCAATAATCATAATACTAAAATGTTTCTGTGATATAAACTGTTCAATAATTGTTCATAGTAATTAGGCTAATTCACCAGGTCAACCCGTTTGATCTTCAGGTCTGTGCCATTGTTTGTTCCTGACAAATCTAATTTCTCTTGGTTTCACTTCCCCTTCATATACTAGTTCTTTTTACTATGGACTTGTCTTCTTCAATTCCTTGAACATGTAAAGTGTTTATCACACCGAAGTAAGCCTTCTCCCCTTTCCTCAGCACGGCCTTCCTTAGTCGTTCACTGGACCACCTTCCACCGTCTTTCACTTTTCAAATGTGCCTCATCCAACTCTAAAATCCCAATTGTTCTACTCAATTTTATCTTTAGTTTTATTCACATCAGTTAATCTTTTTAACTACATACTCATTATTTGCCCATCTATCTACTTGTCATCTACCCGTCCATTCATCCATCTATAGCTGATTTACCTCTGTTCATTTGTTCAGATTCTCCATTATCTTTAAGCATCATGATGTGCTATTTTTCTATATATTTTTTGTCATTGTGTTCTTAGAAATTCTTTAAATGCTACTGGACAGTCAGAATACATTAAGAATTTGTTGAATTGCTACCGGAATTTCTTCTTCAGTAGCTCCTTGGTCTTGGGGACTTTGAAGAATGAATCCACGGACCACAAATCAGTGGTAAGACAGTATTTATTTTACAGAGAAGAATACAAAGAAAGTACTAGAGCTTCTGGCAGAGGTAAAGACTTAAGTCAGAAAAATCTCCTCTCTGCCTAGATTCTTTGTCTAGGGGGTGTATATAGTCTCATGGGTCCTTTGTAGTTATATTTGGTCAGGACTTGGTAACAAATGAATGTATACAGTCCCTTCCACTGGGGCAAGATGACAGAGTACATTAATGAACGGATACAGTTCCCTCCCTGGGGCAAGATGACTGAGTGCATTTATGAATGGATACAGTACAGTCCCTTTTGCTGGGGTAAGATGAATGAATGTATCAATGAATGGATACGATCCCTTTCCCTAGGGGCGTCCCTACGCATTAATGAATGGATACAGTCCATTCATGAAATTGTTCAGGCCTAGGAAATGAGGGGATCCCTGTTCATCCCTGAATGGGGAAACCCTGTATCACCCTTAGGCCTGTGAAATGCTCACAGGAGAGTAGTGCAGCCAGAGGGGGGATTTCCAGGTCCAAGGGTGGTTCTGGGGTTGGCACTGGCAGCAGCGTGGGCTGTGCCCTGGTCTCCCTTTACTAACTAGGGGCCCGCGGGTTTCTGCCATGCTCACTGTTTCTCCTGCACTTGGTTCTCCAGCTCTCTCCTCCCCTCCTCTGCAGCACCATCACCCCTCAGGCAGAGATGCAGAAAACACGTTCTGGGGCCAGCTGGGCCGGGCTGCCAGGGCCGCCACGGGCCTGTATCAGAAGAAGTAAATAAATAAATAAATAATGAGTGAATGAATGATCAAACCCATTATGTATGTAGTCAAATTTCCTAATTCCAAACTCAAGAACAGATACTAATTATCCATGTTAGCTTTTTGAAAGTTGAGTCAACAGCAAATATTAGATGCCCTAACTCATCATCTCCATGTTTAATGTAAAGACATGATTACAAAGAACATTAAATTCAAATTATATTAAAAATTGCCCCAAAAGCATATCATTTTTCTAAATAATAAACTTTTGGTTTGCAATAAATTTGTGGACAGTATAGTCCCCTTTATTGCTACTAAAAACACTGTAGTTTCCAGGCAATTTTACATTATTTCCCAGCAAATTACAATTATCTCCTGGAAAACGAGAATTTTCAACATGTTTTTGGAAGCTGAAATGTTCAGCTTTTATTTTCACATAATTATTGGATAAACATTTTGCAACGTGACACAGTCAGAGAAAAATATATGCAAATAAATATTTTTGAGCAATCCTTTGGCATTTTAAAAATAGTTTTAATATCAGTCATGCTTTTGTGGCTAGCGAAATTTATTGCAGAAGTAAATTGGTACACATACTTTAAACCACTGAAAGGCGTAGTGATTTTACTCTCCTCCCTAACACGTTATTATCCTATTAAAGTGTAGGTTTATCCACATTTTAATAAATGTTTGCCGATTTAATCACCACTGATAACAAATAAGTTTTAAGTACCCACTAACCTATTCAAAATATTTACAGTGTTCACAATGTCAGCAGGGGACTTTGAAGATGTTTTGCCTCTTACTTGGAGCAGCCACTTCTGCAAAAATTGATAGCAAAGAATGATAAAATATGCATTAAAAACATCAGGAATGCAAATAGGACCACTCAAGTACTCTGTTTATGACATAGATCCCTGGGAATAAAACATGAAAAATAAATTGTAACCTTTAATACTAAATTATAATTGATTATCATTATGATTTGATCGTGCTTTTCTTTTTTTTTTTTTTT
>NW_003852435.1:12316643-12342794 GCF_000181295.1 Otolemur garnettii
TTTGTTGTTTTGGCGGGCCCCAGCTGGATTTGAACCCGCCACCTTAGGTGTATGTGGCTGGCGCCTTAGCCACTTGAGCCACAGGCACCAAGCCTGATTATGCTTTTCTTAATGTGCACATTTACTCTAATTTGAATCTAATAGATAACTTTTGAAAACTTATTATATTTTGTACTATGTCTCACAAAGTGAGAAATATGATCTCTGATTTCAAGGAACTTAAACCTACAAGTAAGCCACCCCTTTACACAGAGATAAACTATACGTGATAGGGGCAATTCTCAGAGGGACATTAGTAGAAGGCACAGACATGGAAGAATTTTTCAATTGTCGAGGCCTACCAAATTTAGAAGATTTAGCCTGTGAATTGAATTTGAAGAATGAGCGTTGGATAAGTATAAATGTGAGGGAATTTTCAGTAATGCAAGACTATATATAGACAAATGTCTGAAAAATATAAATGGCAAGCAGTCTAGTCTGGTGGTAATTTGAGAATCTAGAAATACTTAGTAGACAATAAAAGAAAAAAAGTTTAAAGCTTGATCTTAAATTTGTATTTCAAGTTAGAGCTTTTTGGCTTTGTTTTAGAGAAAAGGAGAAATTATTGAATGTTTTCAAATGAGGAAAGTTATAATCTGATCTATGTTTTAAATATGTGACTTCATACAATTGTAACTGTACTTCAAGAGAAAATAGGTTTGTTCCTGTACATTGTTCTTACTATTCTCCCTCATCTGGAAACAGCTGATATGGGGAAATGACCAGATAAAAGTTCATTTACAGAATCCACACAGCTGAGTTCTGCTACACGTCAAGGTATATATATTCCTTAAATCAATGTCTTTTTAGACCGTCATCTGTGCAATAAACAGAATGTATGGAAATCAAAAAAAGAAGGTAGGAGTGGCTTATCATACAATTAGAACTATGCATTTATGGGAAGAAATTTGTGCTCTCAGTTTTATGACCTTGAAGTCTCAGTGTGTGAAGAATGAATGTTTCTCTGACAGTAGCAAGTTACAGGTCTGATTAATTAGTAGCTGAGATGGTGATCTGAACAATTTGGGATCCCCATCCACTGAATCTACAGTAGATGTAAAAAGTTCAATTAACTCAATCTAGAAGAATTTGGTTTACTGTCTCACAATAGGAAAATAAGGATTTTTTTTTTTTTTTAACCAACGTGACGCATTGGGGTGCTTTCAAATTCTCTTTCCCCAATAGTCTCAATACAACATTTCATTGGCTCAATAAAGACAAGCCCCTCAAGGACTCAGATGAGGTGGGAGAGAAAATCTGATTTTCTCTACTTGGGAAGGAGAGTCCTGTCCAGCTCAGATGCTGGCAGAAGTAGGAGTAAGAAGGTTAATCTGATTATGCTGGGCTTTATGACTGAATGCAAGGCAGCAGACTATGGACAGTGTGCTTGATAGTAAAATATTTCATTTTACCAACCCCTTCACACTACCTTGTGTAGAGAACATTGGGTATCTTAGGGTTTGGGAAGAAATATGTGGAGTCAGGGTAAAGGCCATAGCAACTGCCAGGGAACCTTTTCCAGCTTTCTCTCTTCCTAGTGTTCATCAACCAGCCAATCTCCTCCTCTTCGTGCAGGAATATAATATATAAATATAGTTCACATTTTTCTTTTAACATATATCAGTATCTTTGTGTCTTTCCATTTTTCTGTATAAAGAATCTCAACCAACTCAAAACATACAAAAATTATATAATTAGTAATCTATATATTAAGCTTAGGACAACTCAAGTTTGGATAGTTTTAGAATAACTGAAAACTGATAGGCTTTATTTAAAAATAAACTTTGTAGAGCCTACAAATTATTATATTTATTTCCAGCTTGTTTTACTTTCTTTTGAGTATTCTCCTTAATATTATTTGCTAAATTAGCATATACAAGTTCAATATGTCAGTATGGTGCCTAAGGTTGAAAGCAAAAATAAAGCCTCCAAATCATAATTTCTCCCTTTTAATCTTAAATGTATTTCGATTTTATTCCTTAGAAGTTCAACCTTAGCATAATATCTATACTTTCTCATAAATGAAACACTGGTACTGTAATATATTTGTATAAACATACCATGATGTGTTTGTTTTTCATCTGTGACAAAATTTTATGACATACTTCATTATGTATTTATATATATACATATATATACACACACACATATTTGGTAGGCAGCAAATGAATAAATCCACTTGTTCCCTATGAAAAATACCTGAGATAGATTGTCTATCTATTGTTGAGGTCCTTTTAGCTAGACACTATCACAAACTTATAAATGCTATTTGTTCACTTTTCTATATTATTTCCCCAATGTATGATGTATGAAATTGGGCTGATGTCGCAGGAGAAATAAAATAATCTGGACGGATATAATAAAGACATATGGTGAAAATACAAATTATTTTATTATTAAATAGGGACACAAAATATACATAAAGACATCTTTCATTATTTGATTTGAAAATAACTCTTTGTCGGTGTATATTGTGCATTTCTTTAACATCTCAAAGGTATTCTCTTTAAAACAAATTCTAAGAATGCTACTCTGGCATATGCACTTCTGAAAACTAATTTCCAGAACAACAGTTTCAGAAAATCCCCCTCAGAAATATCTCTGAATAAAAGCAAATTGGTGGTTGTATACTTCCCATGCAAACCAAAATCAAATGAATTTGCCACCGAGAATTGAAGCAACTTGGCTGTAGTCATTTCTTTCTGTGCATATTATTCTTCTATATTGATAAGTTTTTTGCTATTTTCTGAATGTGAGCTTCTTACTGAATTCTTTATAGAATTGGTCCTCTTGTTTCCCCATCATGCATGTCATATGAAAATTCAGTTAGGAAGGCTTTTATGTTTCATTCAGCTTTCATTTCTGCCATATGGACTAGGAATTCATGCATTCCTTATTTTAAGGGTTTTTTTGTTGTTGTTGTTTGTTTGTTTTTTGCCTACCACTATAGCCTTGCAATTTTAACATTATCTACCATACATACGAGACAATCAGTGCATTTAACAAATGATTAAATGGCATTGCTTCTATTTACACATATACATAACTGTCAAATACATTACAAAATTGCCTTTTTCTCTTGTCAAAATTTTGAATTCCTAATCTGATCATTCTAATATATCCCAGAAACAAACAAACAAAAAACAACAAGCTCTCTTAAGAAAATTATATTATTCCCCAGAAGCCCATTTTTAACAATTTAGTTTTCATGACGCAATTTTTAAAAATTCTTTGAAAACGTACAGCATGCTTTCAGTTTTAATCTTTTATCTTTCAGATTAAAGAGGTTCTACAAAAGTTAAAAGGCTAAATCATGTTTTACATATTAATAAGAAATTTGAAAATGATTTTCTTTGGTATTCATCTTTATTTTGCAATGATACTAGTAAAACATCATCTAAAACAAGGGGAAAAGGCTCAATTGAATATAATTATTAGTAGTATATATTTTTTTAAAACATATAATGTAACAGTAAGTTATTTATTTTGACCCCTCTCCCTTTTCATACCCAGTGTAAGTTACCCAAGTTTGTAGATATAGAAATAACATATAGAAGGAATTTAGAGGAATGAAAAAATATATAGATGCACAGTAAATATGTCCCTTCATTATTTTTATTATAAAGTATACCTTTAAATAGGGATATAAATATACATAAATAAATATTTTATTATTTGATTTGAAAATAACTCTCTGTTGGTACACATTGCGTGTGTCTCGAACATTTCAAAGGCGTTGTCTTTCAAACAAATTCTAAGAATGCTATTCTGGCATATGCACTTCTGAAAACTAATTTCCAGAACAACAGTCTTAGAAAACCCCCCTCAGGAGTATCTCTCAATAAAAGCATATACGTGTGTGTGTGTGTGTGTGTGTGTGTGTGTATGTGTATAGACGGTGCCTGTGGTTCAATGGGGAGGGTACCGGCCCCATATACCAAGGGTGGAAGATTCGAATCCATCCCTGGCCAAACTGCAACAACAAAAATAAAATAGCTGGGCATTGCAGCCAGCACCTGTAGTTCCAGCTACTCAGGAGCCTGAGGCAAAAGAATCACCTAAGCCCAGGAGTTGGAAGTTACTGTGAGCTCTGATGCTGTGCGAACATTCTACCGAGGGTGATAAAGTGAGACAGTCTCTAAAAACATAAAAATAAAAAAGCATATATATATGTATATATATATGCTTTTCATGTAAACACATATGTATGTTTATATGGAAATGATTACTACAGTACAGTACGTTCACTTATCTATCACCTATCATAGTTACTTTTCAATTTTATTTTTTGTTAAGAACAACTAAAGTCTGCTCTTAGCAAGTTTTCAGTATACTATATAGTATTATTAATATAGTCACCAAGATTTTTATTCGATTTCTAGACTTTTTTATCCTTAATAACTGCAAGTTTGTATCCTTTTTCCAACTACTCCACATTTCTTCCCCTTTCCTGCTCTTGGTAACCACTGTTTTACTGCTCCTGTGTACTCAAAATTTGTTATTTTGTAAGATTCTTCACATAGGTGTGATTCTACAGTAATTCTCATTCTAGTCTTGGTTTATTTCACTTAGCATAGTGTTCCCAGATTCATCCACGTTGTTAAAAATGGAAGTTATTTACTCTTTTTAAAGATTAAATAATGTTCAATTACGTACCTACCCCAATTTCTTTATCCATTAGCTATCAGTGGGTATTTAAGTACTTTCCACGTCTTAGGTATTGAAATAATGCTGCAGTAAGCATGGAAGCATCGAGATACTGAAGGCATACTGATTTCATTTCCTTTGATTTTTATACCCAGAAGAGGAATCCGTGGGACATGTGGTTGTTCTGTTTTTAATTTTTTGAAGAACACTTTACAGTGCTCCATAATAACTGTACCGACTTATGTTCCCAAGAATAGTGTACAGGGCTTTTGTTTCTTTCTTTACTTTTTTCCATGCTTTTATTAGCCTTTATTTTTTGTCTTTGTGATAATAGTCATCTATGCAGCTGTGAGAGTTATTATTTTGATTCAATTTGCCTGATGATTAGTAAGGTTGAGCACTTTATCATATACCTGTTGGCCATTTTTGTATTTTCTTTGGAAAATTGTCTGTTCAGGTCTCTTGCCCAGGTTTTTTTTTTTTAAGAAACAAGGACTCTCTCTGTTTCCCAGGCTGTCGTTGAACTAACTCCCGGGCCCAGGAGACCCTCCTATCCTACCTCCAATGTAGGTGGGACTACAGGTGCAGCCAAGCTGTTGTATCCAGCTCCTTGCCCAGCTTCTTAATTCATTTTTAATTGGAATTATTTCTTTTCTTTCCTTTATGGTGCCTAAGATTTTTAGTTTGATATGGTCCTGCTTGTTAATGTTTGGTTTTATTGCCCGAGCTTTTGACATGATAGACAAAGGTCATTGCTAAGGCCAGTATTAAGAATATTTTTCCCTATGCTTTCTTCTAGGAGTTTATAGTTTCACATCTTTAGTGTGATAGTTCATGACTTTAATCCATTTTTAGGTGATTTTTGTGGTATGAGAGAAAGGTCCGGTTTCATCCTTTTGCGTGAGGATATCTATCAATATTTGTTGACAGGATTATCCTTTCTTCATTGCCCTTTCTTGCTTTTTGGTGATTAGTTGGCTGTGTTTGCTGAGGTTGACTTCTTTTCTATGTGTACAAAATGAGGATAAAGATAATAGATAAACCAAAAATGACTTGCTTTCTCCTCTATCTATACTTTAAATTGATCTAAATTCATAGCTCTAGATACAGAAGCCTCCTCAAAACTAAAGATTGCATGATGAAGTAAATGCAGAATTTTGTAGCATTTTGTCTTAAGAAGCATGTTGCACTTTCATAGAACAATAAAGCCCTAAAATACATCTTCAGCATCTGTACAAATGAGCAAAACGCCATCTCGATTTTTCAGCTAACTGCAAGCACAACAGCATCATCACGGACGTTGAAGAGCAGAGTTACAGTCTTCATTTCCTAAAAGCTTTTATATTTGCTCACAAAAAATAAAAAATTCCTTACCTTCTCACATTCATTCGTACATCTTTACAGCCACAGCTCTGCCTCAGGCACTGTCTGGTGTCAGAGGCTACCATCTGGAAGGCGGTTGTGTGTAGTAAATGAGTTTTAACAGACCCAGTTGCACTGGTTTCCTCCGGAGGGAAGAACCCCTAACTGAAAAGATTCTTAGCACAGCATTGCATTCTGCAGGGGCGTCTGCCCTACCTGTTTGCTATGTACTTACTGACCACCAGCTGCTTTATGCCGTCTTAGCTCCCCAGCTGAGACAATGAAAGGAACAAAATTTGGCATTCTGTGTAAATATGAGCTACGACTCCAGAGCAGTTTCCACACTGGCAGAACATGGAGTAAAAAACACAGCTTTTGTCCAGAATAGACTTTTGGTTCTTATTGACGGAGATCAAGGAATGGAAAAGGCGGATACTAAAATGACAGTGAAGGGAGATAGGGAAACTGGATTGTCAGCAAAATATTGTAAATTAAATGAAGCGTAGAAGAGTAGCTCGCAGAGAAATGCTAGATGTCTGGGTGCAGGCAGCAGTTTGGGTATTTTTTCACTATATTTTCCTCTTCCTAAAAACTTCGTCTGAGCTAAACACTACCCACTCCTGCTACATCTCACTTCTGCTTATATCATCTGTTGGGCAATTGAGTCTAAAATCCTCGAAAATGTAGCATGGGGAAAAATAATTTTTAAAATAATGAATCTTTCTAAGAGTAGAATGTGAACGTTTTAAAACAGTAACTAAGAAAGTGACACGAAGACCATGTTAACCAGTATGATGGAAGTGTTTCAGATGGTGTGTGAAAACCCCACACTGTACCCCGGAAGTGCATTAATGTACATAGTTACCATTCAATAAAAAAAAAAAAAAAAGAAAAACAAATAAAATGAAAAGTCCTAAAAAAAAAATAATAATGAGCGTTGTATGGACTTGCTCTTTAATATTGCTACTGTTAGATTAGAGAAAAATAAGTTCCAAAAGAAAGAAAAAAATTGGTCAGTGATATCTTAGCTGCAATCATGTTCTCCAATAAAATTCTCATTTTTATAGTTTTTGTCTTCCTTAAAAATCTGCACATACCGATGTATTAATTATTCTGTTCATTCACAAAGTAACTATTGCCTTTTGTTCTTATTTTGCTTTAAATTTCCAATAACCAATGTATGCTATTTTTAAATGAAAATATAAAAGGAAAACTAGAATTTTTTTCTTTTCCATCTCTCATAATACCAGTGATTGAAACTATTTTAAGAAGGCTATATGCTGGTTTCTAGAAAATAAATTCTATGAATATGCAGATGATTCCAAAGCTTCCATTTCTGAAACGACTGCTGTTTCGCATATTGACTTCTATCAGAAATAATCTACTTGAGGTTTCAACAAGACAAACAACTCAAAACTGAAAAAGAAAAAAACAGAAATATTGATTCTGTCTTTACTTAAATTGCACTTCTAACAGTCCCTCAGTTCTGTAAGAACAGAACACCAGCATCCATCTAGTTCACCCTATCTTCAAACACAGGATGGACGCTGTCCACGTCCTTACATATGTCTTACCTTTCTAATAAAAGCCACTGCCAATTCTCTCTGAGATTAAGGTAACAAAGAAAAAGGGAAGGAAGGCAGGGGAAAAAAAGGAGGGAGGGCAGGTGGAGGGAGGGATCGTAGAAACTCCTTACCTTGGCTTATGAAAACCTTGTGTGGTCTGGCCTCAATCTCACACCCTTCATTCATTACCTTAGCTACTAAGCTGAACCCATACTGTAGTTTTTAACTTTTCAAATATGAAAAACTTACAGTCACTTAAGAGCCTTTGAAATGCATGTTATGACTTCCTATAGTCTATTTCCTTATTCTTTTCTCTCTGATTAAATGTATAACCTTCAAATTTCTGTTGATATTATCTTTCTGCCTATTCCATTTAGGGAAAAAGAAATTTACTATCACATCACTTAATTCAATTCCCTACACAGAATTTAGCCCTATCTCACATATAATGCACACAACATACAATGTATCTGTATCCCAGCATTTCCATATAAGCTCTTAAAGGATATCACATTTAGCATTTTAATTGCATTAAGTACTTATGAGTTCTGGCCATATAAAATAGTAGTTGATAAATAAGGTTCATCTGTTGCATAACAGAATGAATGAATAAATTGAGGATTAATTATTCTAATATTCAAAATTTATATAATTTAAATAGGGAGAAAAATTTCATTCTAAGTTTCATTTAACTCAAGGCAGCCATATCTGGAATAAATATTTTCCCCAAAAGAAAATAGCAGAATTTTACTCATTTTAACAAAATATTATATAACATCTGATATCAATGAATTATTTTAGGTATATTCACTTAAAATAATGCAGCTCATTATATGCTCATGATATTGTATATGTAATATTTGAATATTTTTTGAATTGTTAATTATTAGCTTCTTAAAACCTTAGGTGTTTTTAAAAAATTACTTGTACTTTAATTTTTTTTAGCTAAATTCAAGTGTTATTATAACATTACACTAGTGCATATCTATAATTTATTAGAGTTATGTTTATTTATTTCTCCTAAATAGATTTGCTAGGCTAGAAACAAGTTGAGACTCAATGATAATTTAGCAGCATGCAGGTATTACAAAATCAGAATGCTAACCAAAAAGGAAATAGATAAATTAAATTGAGTCACATAAATGCAAACTAATAGGACATAGGCAAGTGTCTAACAATCTGAAATTTCTGAAAATATTCTCTTCTAGAAGATATTTGGCAAAAATTGGATGTTCTTTTCCTATGATTATCTTTGTTTACAAATTAAATGTCGGTTATCATATTAAATTTGGATTTTCTACTCTTTGTGTGGCTTACCTGTTTCTATCTGGGCAATGTCAATGACATGTATTTTATGATAGAAGATGATGAACTTTAAGAGTTATTTTTATAGAGTATCTCAGTTTTTATTAATAAAACATGCATTACTTCTAAAGATTATCAGCAACGGAAGGATATTTAAATGGAATGTTCCTACAATTTTAAATTAAGTATCTTTGGCAATTAGCACAAAGAAAATGATTTCTTAAGACGTGGTGACAGCAATAACACATTCCTTAACCCTATGAGATGGCAACAGTATGCATATAGTAATTTTAAATGGTATTAATATTGTTAATCATTTTGACCTATTTTTATAGAACCTTATAGCTATACTGTCTGACATTATTATCCAGTTGTAATAAAGAGTTAAATTTTATTGCCGTGAATTGCTCAAAAAGTAAGCTAGATGGTGCTAGAGAACATCGTTCTATTTATTATGTGATAATATTTATAACATAATTCGTGATAAGAATGAATGAAAAGGTTGGGATCCATTACATTGATCTCTAATTTGGTATCACACAAGTTTAACATGAAGTGTTTATAAAGAAGTCGGTCTCAATAATGGGGCAAGATTAAGAGGAATCACATATACAATGCTTGTACCGAAGTATAACACATCATAGTCACAAAAATAGTGATTGTCACTACGTAATAAGTTAATGCCAAATTTCTACAGCAGACTGTTACTACTATGTAGGTAAATCTATGAAACGTGCATGTTTTCATTCTTTTGTTTCTTGCACATGTTTTAAAATTGGGTGGCAGGGTTTAAATCGATGACCTATAATTTAAAGAATCTCTGTTGGTTGAACTCACACTTGTTTGTATAAACAATTTAATCAATTCAAAGTTCAAAGTCAGACTTCTTTCCCTCCACTTTCTTCCTTTCATATTTCATATGAGATGTATAATGTCACCAAATTCTCTGTATTCTTTTTCTAATAAGAAAAATGTCCGAAATAAGGTACAGGGAAAGTTGGGGCATTCTTTTTTTTTTTTTTTTTTTTTTAAGTGAGGTATTAGAAGTGAGTCTGCTAGAGGGGCCACACAAAACACCACAAACTGGTTGGCGAACACAACAGAAATTTAATTTATCACAGTTCTGGAAGCTACAAATCCGTAATCAAGGTACTGTCAGGGTTGGTTTCTAGGGAGGCTACACTTTTTGGATTATAGACAACTACCCACTGTGCCCTCATATGGCCTTCTCTGATCTCTCTCTCTCTCTTTCTCTCTCTCTCACTGACACACACAGAAACCTTAATTACCTCATAAAAGGCTTTATCTCCAAATAGAGTTGTAATAGGGTTTACAGTTTCCACATAAGAATTGTCACAATACAGTGTAGTCCGTAACGTGTGCCTCTGAGTCTCTATTGAGTCCTGATGATTGTGATTCATCTCTCCTGTTCCAGCAAGAGCTGCTACTTACTCAGGTGCAGCTGGTCTCTACCTGTCCATCTGGGTTTCAAGCAGAATTCCTTCTACTGAGAGTGATTGTCCCTACGTTTCCTCTTTTCTCAAGGTCTTCATGCACTAATTCCTGATTTTAATGATAGGCCTAATAAGGCCTATTTGTCAGCATGTCACTGTGCTTCTTACCTAATTGAGAATTCCTGTGTCTGTGAGAGTGTCCTTAATTTTTTTTCTTTCCAATTACCATTACCTATCTACTTCTGATCCAAAGAATGGGGTCCCCAGATCACCTGTAGTCTAAGTTCCATGATTAGTATGGGCGCAAAGAAAATTTCAGACCTACATCTTGTGATCAGGAGGCAAGTTATATGTGTATAGCATAAGGAATTTCCTAAACCTAGTGAGTGATTCAACTTCCCTTAAATTTGGATTGAGATCATTCACTGAAGAGATCCAGCACTTTTTTTTTTTTTTTTTTTGCAGATTTTGGCCAGGGCTGGGCAATCCAGCACATTTTTTACTAACCTTTTGCCTCGATTATCACTTTCTTGTTTCTTTCTCTATCCACATAAACTTAAGGTTGTTATATTTCCTCTTAAGAAGTAGACAATTTTTTTTTTTTAAATTTCAGATTATATGTGAGGGCAGAACAGCCGGGTCACAATGTTTGTAAGGTAGAGTTCCTCTTGTAGTTATGCCTCTCAACCAAAGGTGTGCCACACCACCCTACATTGTGCCCATTAAGTAGGAGCACACCCAACCCTCCCTTTCCCTCCTATGTCATTCCTGCTACTCCCACCTTGAATTGAAATAAATTTTTCTCTTCTGTGGGCATGAATTAGATATTTTACTTAGAAGAAGGTGTTTCAGCTCCATCCAGGTTAATACAAAAGATGTAAAGTCACCATCTTTTTATAGCTGATGAGTATTCCACAATATACATATACCATAGATTGTTAATCCATTCCAGGGTTGATGGGAATTTAGGTTGCTTCCACATCTTGGTAGTTGTAAACTGAGCTGCAATAAACAATCTACTGCAAATGTTTTTATGATAAAATGATTTTTTTTTTCTTCTGGGTAGATGCCTAGTCATGGGATTAAGAGGTCAAATGAGAGGTATAATTTGAGTTCTTTGAGGATTTTCCATACCACTTTCCAAAGAGGCTGTTGTAGTTGAAGTCCCACCAAAAGTGTAAAAGTGTTCCTATCTCTAGGATTGGGTGATGTGGACTAATTTTATTGGGGTTAGGTAGTAACTCAAGTGGTTTTGATTTTCATTTCTCTAATGACTGGGGATGGTAAGTATTTTTTTCATACATTTGTCATCCATTCATCTGTCATCCTCAGAGAAGGTTCTGTTCGTGTCCCTTGCCCTATGCTAGATAGGATTATTCCCCACCCCCTTTTTTAAATTGATTAATTTGAGTTCTCTATAGATCCTAGTTATCAAACCTTTGTCAGCTTTGTAACATGCAAATATGTTTTCCTACTTTGAAGGTTGTCTATTTGCTTTGGTTGCTGTGTCCTTATCTGGGTAGAAGCTTTTCAGTTTAATTAAGTCCTATTTGCTTATTTTTGTTGTTGCAATTGTCACAGAAGTCTTCTTCATAAAATCTTTCCCCAGGCAGACAGCCTCAAAATTTTTTCCACACTTTTTCCTAGAATTTTTATTGTTTCTTGCCTTAGATTTAACTCTTTTATCCATCTTGAGATAATTTTTGTAAGCAGTGAAAGTTGCAGGTCCAGTTCCAGTTTTATGCATGTGGTTATCCAGTTCTCTCAGCCCCTTTGATTGAATAGGGATTCTTTCCCCCAGATGGCTGTAAGAGACTGGTTTCATCCCTTGGTTTTCTATTCACTTCTAAATGTCTATATCTCTGTTTTGTGCCAATAGCATGCGATGTAATTTTCAGCCCAGAAGTCTGTATCCTGTTAAAATAAACTTCAAAATCAATGGAAAAATCAAAACTTTTGCTGATATACAAACATTGAGGGAATATGCTACAAGAAGATGAGCTCTACAGGAAATACTTAAGATTCTCAACACTGGTCATCCCAATGGACCATCAGCAAAGTAAACACCCGGAACTTAAAGGACAAAACCTAGCTTCTACAATGATGCAAAGTACAAAAGTAAGCAACGATCTTTCACAAAAGAAGATGAACTCCATACTTATTAATCCTCTCATTAAATGTTAATTTTTTGAATTCCCCATTGAAGAGGGATGGGCTGGCCTATTGGTTAGAAAAGCACAATCCATCCATATGTCATCTCCTAGATACAAACCTACCCTTAATGGACAAATCAAGATTCAGAGTAAAGCTATGTAAAACACTATTTTAGGCAAATGGAAATTGGAACAAAGGAGGGGTCACAATCTTATTTTCAGAACACTTAAATAAATCCACACATTTTAGGCGTTTTCATTCTGTTGTGTTGACATATAAGTCATTTCTAACACCAATACTGTACAAGTCTACTTATTGAACATGTTGATACCTTAGTATAACTAGCAATATTAGTCCTTTTGTTTCTCTAGTCTTTAAGTTTTTTCTGGTTAGTGTGGCTAAATATCCTAACCATTATGTATATTACTATCATGTAGATAGCCAAAATAGTAAAATAATTAGAAAATAATACATAATAACTGAGCTACTTTGGTTTAGACATTAAAATACAGCAAATAACACAAATTCCAGGGTAGACAGAAATAAATGTGAGTTTAATAAGTGAAGGAAATTTCCATAGATTTACTTTTTTCCAGCTAAAGAAGATGAGAAAGAGAGAGACAAAGAGAGAGAGATTGCAGAGTGATGAAGAAGGCAGACACTCTGCATCGTGGTTAGGGGTTATTCATTTTAGGTGGAAATATACGCATGCAGGAAAACAGACTTGTTCTATTTGTAAGAGGAACGTGAAGAAAATCAACTTAGCCAAGTAGGTACTAAAATAGAAAATAAGGAATTAAAATTTGAGATAATAAGTCAAACTTTAGGATAATGATATTGGATAAAAAAATGAATAATAACTTTTTAAAATCTCACAAAGAGAATATAAGTTTCACCAAGCTAAGAATTTATTACAAGTGTGTTTTGAGTTATTTTCTCTCCCCAAAAGCTTATTACTGTTCCAATTTATTTAGATCTAATACTATGCATGTCTGAAAACATCTAATTAATGTCATAGTGATCCTCATAAAAGAAGAGACATTGAATGATTTTGTTAAGACACATGGAAGTGAGGAGAGACTATCAAAGTTCAAGTAAGATCCCTCATAATATGTCCCCTCATCATCTCTGTGCCTTGTTGTTCTCAACTGCTCATATTACATTGAACTCCTTGTACCTCCCAGAAGACATCAACAGCTTCCCTGCCATCCCATCCTCCAACTCTCACATACTTTTACACAGGTTAGGAAACAGGATGGCGAGGAACTGCCCCTTGAACCCCACCTGAGACTTATAGCCCTTCTCGTGCTCCCATTCATTTCAGGTCTCCTTCTCTGAATCACTGATTTTCTTAGCTATCTCCCTCTGTGAAGACACCATGGAGGGCGACTTCATTGTGTGTAATATTTGGCATATGGAGGCATTAAAAACATTATGGAACTGGATGTGGTGGCACACCACCGTGATCCCTGCTTTGTGGGAGGTAGAGGCAGGAAGGTCACCAGAGTCCAGGAGTTTGAGGCTGCAGGGGCTGTGTTCGTGCCACTGCACACCAGACAAGGTGACAGAATCAGACTCTGTATATAAAATTAAAAAAAAATTAAAAGTCTTCCTTTCTTAATGTCTATAAAGACTGGGGAGGAGACAGAGTCTACCAGTAATTATAAACATAAGGGAATCATAAAGTTGGAAAGACCCCTGGACATCTTTCATCCCGTGGTTTATAATCCTAGCTGAGCTTTGAATAAAATCTCAGTGCCCTGGTCTCATGCTACAGGAATAAGATTTCACTTGTTGGGTGTGGTCAAGCATTCGTTTTTTTTTAAAGTTCCCCAGATGCTTCTACTAGGCTCCCAGAACTGAGAACACCTGACTGAATCCTACTTCATTTTCCTGATGAGGCAAACATGAGAAGTGAAAGGACGCGCTGAGAATAACTGTGGCTATTGTAAAGGTGAGAATATGCCATAAATCCTGTAGTCTACTGAAATGTCATGATTCATTATGGAAAGGATGATTTAAAAAATCAAGTGATTTAGAAGAACTGGCTCCTTTAGATGACCAGGATGGGAGAGATGAGTTGGACTGAAAGTAAAGCAAACACGAGCTGTAGGTGGTGGCACTTCAAGCAGGAGCAGTGGGAAGTAAAGTGAAGAGAAAATGATTTCACCAGAAAGGAAGGAGAGGAAGGATCTGGGTGGGAAGCAACTTGGCTGAATAAACAGAACGAGCTCAGACTCAGTTGTGCAAACACGAGACTCATTTCTAAATCATACGAAGGTGGACCTTACAGCTCTGTCTACTTGTAATTCCTTATCCATATCAATCTCACAGTGATCATGAGCACATGTTTACACCTCTCTGCAAATCTACCACTGAGAAAAGACATACTGCATAAAAGAGGAGTCCACAGCTCGCAGAAACTAGAATAGACATTCTATTGATATGTGACGTCAAACTTTTCGCAAATTTATTTCACAAGCACAGAATATTTTATTTCTTTATTTGCTTATTTATTATTGAGACAAGATCTCACTCTGTTGCCCTGACTGGAGTGCAGTGGTGTCATCGTAGCTCACAGCAGCCTCAAACTCCTGGGCTGAAGTCATCTACCTGACTCAGCTTCCCAGGTGGCCAAGACTGCGGGCTGTGCCACCACTCGCAGCTCATCTTTGTAGTCAGGCTGTTCCTCCTGACCACCGAAGTGCTGTGATTATAGGCATTAGCCATAGGGCCCAGCTGGCAATTGACTTCTTATTGAGGACTCTGAACTAGTTTTAACAGTAGTATTTAGGTATCATAACCAGAGAAATAAAACACTATAAAACAAGAACTTAATGTCTTAATCATTAGGCTACTTTGAAAAAAAAAAAAAAAAAACTACCATAGACTGGGTGACTTATAAACATTGGAAATTTATTTCTCATAGTTCCAGAGTGTGGGAGGCTGACCTAAATCAAAGCATCAGCAGATTCAGGGTTTGGTGAGGGCTGGGTTCATAGATGGCCATCTTCCTGGTTCATAGATGGCCGTTTTCTCATATGGTGGAAGAGATGAAGGAGTTCTCAAAACAAACAAACCTCAAAAGACTATGTGTTGGTTTTCAAGTTAGTGGGGAATTATAACATGCTTTTTGTAAGAAATATAGGTTGATAGTGTATGCCATGGTTTCAACCCGACTATCAGCTGAGTTCAGGAGACAGTTAATTAGTCAGTTGGGCCATTGATACAGGGGGCTGAGGAAATTAGCTTATTCTCTACAAATAACATGATGATGTAGATCCTATTCTCTTTAGATTTTTGTGGTGAAAAAAATTAGAAATTAAATTATACCTTTGGTTATTTAGTATTATGCTTGTTTAAAATTTGCATAGAACATCTGGCAACAGACCTATAACTATAGTACTGGGAATATCAAGAGATAAAGATTAAATGAGAGAAAAAGTAGATTTTTCAGTTATATTGTAATTTTAATCTAAAAAGCAACTCTTTTGTTGCCTGTAATATGGTCCTTAAACAGCAGAGAAATACCGTATTTGAGGCTGACTTTATGCTTATTTGAGTTTTTTTAAATTTAATACGAGGAAGTTTTCAGAAATAGAATTTTATAGTTTATTTCTCCAGTTTCCTTTCAATAGTCAAAGCAAGAGACTGATGAAAAAACTGGCAGCGCTGTCTACTGTTTCTGAAAGGTAACTAAAGCTTTCTGGAGAATGAACCCCACACACACACCTATACATAATACAGGTGAATTGTAAAGTGCAAGAAATTGTGAGCAGATAGATCAGTTCTGGAGATAATACCGTAACCAAATCATCTTCTCGGAGTCAAGGCTGTTGTTTGTTCATTCAAAGCATGCATCAGACCATCCCAGAAGTTTAAAATCAAATCTACAGATTAGGCTGGGAGAAATGTTAATCATGGAAAGCAAAACCAACGGATTTAAGTTTCACAAAGCCATGTGCATCATCTGCATGTTAAATATCGAAAGTCAAAATTCCCTCTAACTGTTTGAAAAAGATATTGAATAAATTTTACATTAAGGGGCATATAATTATAGAGATGCCCCCACACGCTTGATTTACTTCATAGGAAGCTATCAAGGAAGACGAACTCTTCCTTGAGTTCATGGAGTGAATATTATTAGAGATGGGTTCCATATCATCATTTTGCTTTTATATTTTCTACCTATAAAGACATATTTATTTTAAGAAAAACAAATAATAATGTCAGAATTTGTCTGCATCAATCTCTCTAAAACTTTAAGAATGTTGTCCTAACTGTGAAGGAAAATACAGACCTATGTAAATAGTTTAAGTAATAAACTATTACTATTAACTGTTACTATTACTAAAGCCCCTCTCAGGCAACACACACTATAACAGGAAACACCAGTGTTCCAAAGCTCCATCAAACAGACCAAGTACACTCAAGAAATAAAAACTTAATTAGGTAATGACATTGATAAATCAAAAACTGTAGCCCATATTATTTAGTGTCTATTGTAGCTTAGGAGTAAATAGTGAAAGGCAGAACTGATAGAGTTCCTTACAAATTGTTTGAATAGGTTGAGACTAGTAAGTGTGCTTCGTGTAAGAATAAAGTTAATTCAGGATTCTCCTTCTGCCTTTAAGGTATTTTCTTACTAGATAATGGAAGAAAATTAGGTAACATTATAAATCAGAACTCTTTTAATTGCATTTAATTCCAACTTCATTCAATAAATGCCCCCTGCCTCTCGTAGGAGCTTGAAGAATCCTTAGCAAATTGTCATTGGATTGAAAAGTAATAAAGTGTTTGATTTAATATTGTTCACACTCTCTGAACCTGAAATTTACTTTGCCTTTTGGAGGTAATTCATATCACTGTCACATGAGAAATATTAATTTTCTAAGTGACCACTAGATTCTATAAAAAAAACAATGTAATTACTCTTGAGGTAAGCACTATGGTTTGCAACTTAACATTCTGGAAACAGTTACCTTAATAGTAATTGTTTTAGACTTTTCTTTTGTAGTGATATAGGAGGCAAGATTCTATGGTGGCTGAAGACTTCTGCCTTCTCTGGCCTATGTGGCCTTTATAACTTCCTCCCACCGAGTGGAATGGGACCTGTGAATATATTGGCATTTCACTTCCTTTATTAGATTACTCAGGGGTCCTCAAACTTTTTAAACAGGGGCCAGTTCACTGTCCCTCAGACTGTTGAGGGCCAGACTGCGGGCCCTGGGACAAGTCAGCTGCTAAGTAGGACGGGCAGTGGTGGCAAAAACACCCAGCGGGCTGGATAAATGTCCTCGGCGGGCTGCATGTGGCCCGTGGGCTGTAGTTTGAGGACGCCTGGATTACATTTATGGCAAAGGTAAATATCTTTTGCTTGGACATAATCAGGGAGATTATACCAGATTCAGGTAAGCAAGTAAGCAGGTGATTCCTGTAAAAGAGGGGCAATGTAAAAGACAGGAAGCAACGGTAGACACATCTCTCTCTCTCTTTTTTTTTTATTAAGTCATTTGTACATAGCTCATGAATACATTTATGCCATTGTGGGATTCAATGTGTTGATTATTTGTACAAATTGGAGTGCTTACATCCTACTAATTAACATAGCCTTGAAGCATGCAACTGTCATTATGTGGAGGGGACCACGTAGCAGGGAATGGTAGTCTTCTGAAGGTGTGGGCCTTGGTCCTATAACTTCAAGGAACATCCAAGAATCAGCAGGTCCCCTTGGAAGGGGACCTTGAGCCTGACATTAGAGTATAGTCTTGGCCGACCCTTGCAGAGTCTTTGAGTGGCCAATCCTTATCCAATCTTCTGCCTTACAAAATAAGAGATTTGTCCAAACCGGGAAGTTTGTAGTATTTTATTACACAGCAAGACAGCTAATACAGCTTTCCACTAAAAACAAGATGATACTAATATATCAAATCTTTTTTTTTTTTTTTAATCTCAGGGACTTGAATAGGACATTCTAGAAATAGATCTTTTTTGATTAAAAAAAAAAACGTGGGAATATTTTAAGAAGACTGAGTAAAATATAAATAGATATTTATAAGTAAGTTTTTTTTTAATGTAAACTGCATTGCTATTGATTCACATCAGAGTCAAAAATTTGGAACATACGTAAATATAATTTTTAAGTGTCTTAGTCTGTGTCAGGTTACACTAAATTTCTTCTGGAGTATATTAAAATCCTTAAATATAAATCACAAATTTATCCACTGAGTATATATAAAGCATGAGATATTGAAAGGAAAAAGCTAATCTCAGAACCAGAAAAAGAGAAAGCTTTCATACTCACCTTTAACTAGAGGCAATATATTTGACTGAATAATGATAATAATTTCAAAAGTCAGTAGGAAAAAAGCTAACAATATAAAATAGGGAAATGCTGCTTGGTAAAGTGGTGCTTTGTTAACCAGATAGAGTTATTTTTATTTTAATTTCACAATCCACTTCTTATCCTTTCCACTTAGTCAGAAATTAACATATTAACCTCATTAAAAATATGACCAGGTAGCATTTGACCTGTGATTCAAATAGCATGAGGATGTTCTGATTTATTATGTGTAACATTAAATAAAACACGGTATTGTTAGTGGTTATTATGTCTTCTCAGATATTAACTTGATTATATATAGGCTGCCCGGAAGGTATCCAGTGATGGTTGGGAACGATAGAGTAAAACATGGCTGGGTACTTTTCTGGACAACCCTTGTATATGTGTGTGTATAAATACTCCTTTATATATATATATATATTTTTTTTTTTTTTCAAAAACAAGTCACAGAAGAATCACTAGAAGCAAGCGAAAGTTAGGATAATTCCATGTATTTTTAAAATAAATTTTGTTGCATATATTTAAGCTGTATAACATGATGATATGAGAATTCTATAATAGGAAGTAAAAAGTCATGAAATGAATTACCACATCTATCCTCTCACACAGTAACCCGTTTGTTGTTGTTTTTGTGGAAAAAAAAGCTAAAATGTACTACTTTAGTATGACTCATATGAAGTACAACTGCATTAACTATTTTTCTCATATTGTAATTTAGATTTATACATTATCCTTCCTCCATATCTACTACTCTGGAACCTCTGACCTCCGTCTCCCCATTGCCCTCACTATCTGCCGCGGGTAACAACCATTCTGCTCTCTGCACTGGGAGTTTCATTGTTTTAGATTCTCATACAAGTGAGAACATGCAGTAATTTCTGTTCCTGGTTTATTGAACTTAGAATAACGTCCTCTAGTACCGTCTATGTTGTCTCGAGTAACAGAATTTCCCCCTTTTTAAAAGGCAAATAATACTCCATTGTACATTTGCCATATTTTAAAAAATCTATTCAGCCATCAGTGAATTCTTAGGTTGTTTTTAAATTCTGGCTATTGTAAATACAAGCTGCACATTTGGGAATGCAGGTATATTTATGAGATGGTGATTTAGTTTCCTCTTCCCCAGAAGAAGGATTTCTGGGTCATTTGGTAATTCTAGTCTTAATTTTTATAGAAAACTCGTACTGTTTTCCACAATCCCTGACCCAGCCCACATTCCCAACAACATTGTACAAAAGTTTGCTTTTCTACACACCCACACCAACGTTAGTTATCTTTTTACTTTTGATAATAGATTCTAGCAAGTGTGAGGCGGTATTTCATAGTGGTTTTGAAATGTATTTCCCAGGTGATTAATGATGTTGAACACCTTTTCAAATACCTATTGTCTGTTTTAATGTCTTCTTTTGGAGAAATGTCAACTCAGATCTTTTGTCCATTTTTAATGGGTTGTTTTTCCACTACAGAGATACATAAGTTCTCCATAAATTTTGGATGTTAACATCATGTTATATATGTGGGCTTGCAAGATATCACCTGTCAAGTTCCGTCTTTAAATAAAAGGAAGCATACTAAATGAAATCTACTTTCACTGACTTTGCCCAGGATGACACAAGCAGCAGAGGGCTGCCTTACTGGGCAGAGAAGTCAGAGTTCAAAACAATTGGACCAGAATGGAATGTGACCCATCCCCTGTCTTCCTTAGGAGATCTGAAGCATTCTCTCTTTTCTTAGATAAAATCCTCACTAGTAGCCCAGGAGCCATGTGGTTCAGACAAAGTTATCTGGGCCTGGACCGCAGCTGCAGTTCCACCAGGTTCCTGTGTCTTTAGTTCCAGCCACATAAGTCTCTGTACTTTGTTCCCTAACACGGTCCCCTACCCCCACAGCCTGTTTATAAGCCAAACGGTCCTTGAAGGTAGCGCTTCCTCATATTCAAGTCTTAGTTCACCATTCATTTCCTTGGGGAATCTTTCCTTGACAACCTCGACAAGCACCAATATACCTGATTTATAGTATCAGGTCCCTCTCATTAATAAACTTATCATAATTTGTAATTTAAATTTATTTGAGTGATAGTTTTTGATAAATGTCCATATTCCCCTGTTATCCTATAAATCCTTGATGTACTCCTGCATATAAGTGCTAAGTTAGTATTTCTTAAATGTTTTTCTTCTCTTTTCATTTTTTCAACAAATGTGTTAAAACGTATGTACTTGTAACAAAAATTAAGAAAGCAAAATTTAACAAGTTGTCATAGTCAATTAGAATCTATGTATTTCTGTCACACGATGAGAAAGTATAGGTGGTTGTGCATTTCTAATGGAGCTCGATTGCTCTATTATGGAGTTTTATCTATTAGAGCTCTTCTTTGGTGATAATCTGGAGGAAAAACAGACAGGTGAGTTCATAAGAAATAGGGTTTCTTCATCAGGTGCATCAAAAGGTGTTAGTGTAGCATGCTATGAGTAATGTTTCATGGCTACAATATCAATGACAGTAAAAAGAAGCCTAATTAAGCCATTTGGAAGGCCAATACTACCTGTCACTTAAAGGTAGAGGGTAACAAGGCACAGGGCACTTCCTGATCTTTATGAAAACCAGAGCTGAGGTCTTTGCAAAGATTACATCAGGATGGGACTTCTTACACTCTGACAGCAACTAGGTCCAGAAATTATTGAATCTCTATGACAATGACACCTGAATACCCCAGTTGCCCTAAAGACACAGCCACATCAGCACAAATGCAACTTTCATGACTCTTAAATCCAAACCTTATACTTACAAGAACAGCTTCCTTTCATAAACAAAATCCCTGGTAAATGACCTGAACTGAAGACAGCTATATGAGAGGGAGAAGAGTTCCCCTAAACTCTGAGAATGGTCTCAGGCAAAGACCCTCCTCTTAGTCATTCACCTGCCCCCATGACTTTATCTGGTGTGGATGTGACTGGAGGCAAATAAATAACAACTACTTGGCCCATTTGCATTGAACTGAGGGACCCAGGGAGGACAACACCAGCCAGCTCTCTGGATGGAGAGACAGGGTGCAGAGAGTAAAGGTTGCAAAACAAGAAGTTTGTCTTTAGCTGTGTGATTGAACTCCTAATACACCCTGTGGACTGTGCTTCTGTTTTCCTTCCATCTTATCACTACTAATGAATGACTGAGGGCAGAGACAGCACACTGTGTCTGCTGAGTATTGTTTTCAGTACTCAGTGCCAGAGTGACACATGGCTTTTCCCCAGATTACCCTGTGCTTAGTGCCTACCACTTTTAACCCTATGTTTTGTCCTACAATCTGGCCCCTGGTAGTGGCCTGCTCCCTCAGTCCTTCTGTTAAAATAAACTGCTTGAAAATTGGACGGTGTCTAAGATTCATCTCTGATGCAAATTAGACCAAAACGGAGAAGTCATCCGTGGAGAAGGTGGTCTGCTAAGGCTGAGACCCCAGAACATGACAGTTTAAAAGACCTGGAATTGGGCAGTGCTTGTGGCTCAGTGGGTAAGGCGCCAGCCCTCTATACCATTGCAACAAAAAAATAGCCAGTGGTTGTGGAGGGTGCCTGTAGTCCCAGATACTCAGGAGGCTGAGGCAAGAGAATCACCTAAGCCCAGGAGTTGGAGGTTGCTGTGACCTGTCTGATGCCACAGCACTCTATGGAGAACCATAAAGTAAGACTCCTCTTTGGCTAAGAAAAAAAGCAAACCCTTAAAGACCTGGAATTTATATTGTCTTTTCCTTCAAGGTTTAAATTAAGAATAATGTAATCATAATGTACATCAATTTTCTGTACTTTCTTACTCATGCCAAATCATGATCATAAATAATGAAGTTTTACAAATAAATACTTTATAAATCCATAAGCATAAAATTTTGTTATCTTTTCTTACAGACATGATTCAAAATGAATTTATTTTTACCGTGTATGTGCATTGCATAGTGGTTGTAGGTGCAAATATTTTATACAGATTTTCTAAGAATGTAATTTTGAGGGCACTATCAAGCGTCCAATCCAAATTGTATTTAGTTCTACATAATCAGTATTTAGGAATACAAGAAGAGTTTACATAATCAAATAACCAAATAGTTAATCATAAATATTAACTATCCATAAAATAAGGCATCTTCAATCTTCATATTTCTGTTCATTTTACATGGAGCAATCTTCTAAGTTGTCTAACAAAACTTCATAGATACTAAAGTGTACTCTACAAGCTAATCAATTACCATAAGATGGAATTTTTAAGTATATGAAGAGGTTTCTAATTCAAGAGGACCCACCTTACTCATTAATTCAACAATCAATAGCAAATCATTAGGTTTGACTCATGTAAATGTAAAGTCTCCGGAAAAGAGAATTTACTTCTTCACTCAGACCCTCATAAAGCCACTACACTAGGGCCTTGGAATGGCCTGTGTGAAATCTCTAAGTACTATAATAATGCTACATCTCTTTGATACATTGCTGAAAAGGATGTTATTTTGATTCTTTAGTGTTTACAAGTGTGCACTTTAAATGCAAGTATTCTTACTGAGAGTAGAGGCTCATGCCTGTAATCCCAACATTTTGGGTGGCCAACTGGGGAGGATTACTTAAGCCCAGGAGTCTGTGACCACCCTGGGGTACATGGTGAGACCCATCTCTGCAAAAAATAAAATTAGATGAGCACCAGGCCTCATGCTTTTAGTCCCAGCTACTGAGGAGAGGGAGGAAGGTCATTTGAGCACAGAAGTTCAATAGTGCGCTGAGCCATCATTGCTCATTGTCCCATTGCACTGTAGCTTGGACAATGGAATGAGACTCTGACTCAAAAAAAAAAAAAAAAAACAAAAACGAACAAAAAAAAGCATTCCTTCACTTTCCTTAGAATGTTAAGAAATTGGTGTTGGAAATGTTAAAGTTCAGTTATATTCTTAGTTTTTGTTAGAAGACATGAGCTGTAGGTTGCAAATTTCAGAAATCCTTTACCAATGTCTTCAAAGCCAAAAAAAAAACACATTCTATTTAATTTATTGCATGACTTCCACCTACTTAAAAAGACAGCAACTCAAAATATTTTCATTTGTTGAAAAAATACTTAACCTGATCACCATACTTAACAGATGCTAGTGATGAGAACATATGGTTCATTCATAGTACCTAAATTTAAACTTTAAAGCCCTGCTGTTTGTCTCCATTTTTTAAGAACTCTTCTCTGGCTTTTACATTTCAGCATTACATTGTTAGGTTCTGTTGTCTGCTTAGAGAAAGGATTCTTTCAATGTCTTCATCAGTCTTATACTGAACAAGCAAGGAGAAAAAGTGATAGACTTGAAGTTAATAAGAAACCATTAGAAATTATCCCTTCTAGTGCTGACTGCTTGTTTAACTTCAGGGCCATTACGTTAAATTAAATAATAAATATTAATCATTCTGTACATGGCTTCATGTTAGAAGTTGATAGAAACTTAAGAGAATTAAATTAGCTCTTGTGCCAATTGGTATGACACATATGGCTTGTGACAATGATAGAAGTGAAGAAAGATCTTTGGTAGTTGCTAATAAGCAGCCCAGTAATAATTAAAATCACAATTCTAAGCTACCTGTTTATAATCTTATCTTTTGTTAGTTTAAAGAAAAAAATCTTTGACTTGTTTAACTTATCTAATTTAACATACTACAAACGAATTTTAAGTATAATTTGTAATCATATCCAGGTGTATTATTTTAATTTCTATTTAAAACAAAATGTTGCTTTTAACAGTGCTTAGAGCAAATGAAAATAACTACAGAGTCTGATAATGGCTTGATTTTAATATGAGTGATATTTAACGAAATCACAGGATAAGAAGTGATTTAAAGTATTAGTTTTGTCCATAATTTTCATTTTAGATAGGACAATGGTTAATTTGCTTTCAGTATACTAGGATTCTGAATTGTAGGCAATAAATAATGCTTAACAAATAGATTTATATGCAATATTATCATCTTTAATATAAAAGTAATATCAATTTTATATTTAGATATGACATTTATATATAATATTTTATATTTATAAATGATATTGTTTGTAAACATATTATTCTCAACTTTTGATATTTTACATCTGGAATATATACACAAACATTTGTGATAGATTATCCCAGAACTTTCTCTGTGATATTATGGTGTAGGGATTTTAAGAAGAAAGCAAGAAAGCAAGAGAGAGAAGAGGAGGGAGGGAAGGAGAGAAGAAGGAAAGGAAGGAAGGAAGGAAGGAAGGAAGGAAGGAAGGAAGGAAGGAAGGAAGGAAGAAAGGAAGGAAGGAAAAGATGCTTTTAATTACAAAATATCTTACATCATTAATGCTAACAAAATACTTTGTAATTGTCATATTTGAGTAACTTAATATTTTCTTACCAGAAGCCAGTACTACCCTCTTTGTGATAAATTTTGTGTATGTTCTATTCATTTGCAAATGGTTTTATCTTTTTTTATCTTCATTATTGAAAGAATGCCTTCTAAATGGCTAACTTGATGCTTTGCGGTGATAGCTTCTCATTAAATTATATGCTCTTGATTCTACCATAAACATCATTTCAAAATAGCAATAACGTCTGATTGAACACATTATCTTGTGATTGTCATTCTTACTTGCCATTGATCTTCATTTCCACCGGTCATTAATTGACCACAAGTCTCTAAAAGTAACAGAGGCAAATGTTCCACAGGTGACCCAAGACGTCATCCTCCATTGCACAGTGAGCCATTCACATATTCAACATCCTTCCCTGCACAGTGCACTCATAAAGTGACCATTTAGTAATTGAAACAAACACGTATTCATTGGACATATAACATGCTAAAAATAAGCTAAACATCACAGATAAAGGGTATTAAAATATTGAAAATAAAAGAAGAGTACTACAGTATAAAATATTTTCAAATAAATGAGCATACACATATGTAAACATAAATGTCCATAGAGACAAATAAAAAGAATGAGGAAGATAATGTGAACTTTTATGGAGACATGAAATAAGGTATGTCATATTTTTATTCACTGTTGAAATATTTTTGTTAAGAGATTTTATTGCCTGAGCAGTTTAGGTTTATAGAAAAATTAGGCATCAGATTCAGAGACCCCCATACACCCCTCCCTGCACACATGCATAGCTTCCCTCCTTATCAGCATCCCCCAACAGTGCAGTCCATCTTTTACCATTTTATCACCTGCAATGACACATCATTATGATCCGGAGTCTACAGTTTACATTAAGGTTCCTTTTTAGTGTTGTACATTCTATTGGTTTGGACAG
>NW_003852435.1:12343758-12356495 GCF_000181295.1 Otolemur garnettii
TACTTTACATTTAGATCTATAATCACTTTGAGTTAACTTTTTGTGATGTATAGGTTAGTATATAGATTCATGTGTTTGCATGTGGATGTCCAGGTTGTTATTTGCTCCATTGTATCATCTTTGCTCCTTTTAAACATATTATGTATATGTGAGCCTATTTGGTGGTCTCTATTCTGTTCCATTGATCTATTTATATATCATTTGTCAATATCACACTGTTGATTACTGTAGCTCGAACATAAGACCTGAAGTTAAGTAGTGTCAATCTTCCAAATTTGTTTTCCAATATTGTGTTGTCTATTCTGAGTTCCTTTTTCCTTTCCATATGAATTCCATAAACAGGTTATAAATATACAGAAAATAATTTTCTTGAAGTTTGGGAGAGATTGCTGTGAATCTATACCTGAGATGGGAATAATTGACATCTTGAAAATATTGAGTCTTCCTACCCATGAATGTGGAATATCTCTCATTTAGTCCTTTTTAAAAACATCTTCTATTAGAGTTTGTAGTTTTGCTCAGATAGAACTTGACATGTTTTGTTAGATTTACATCTAAATCTAACAATTTTGGGGTGTTAACAAAATAGCATTGTATTTTTAGTTTTAAATTCTAATTATTCACTCTTGGTACGTAGAAAAACAATTGACTTTTTATGTTAACTTTAATATTTCTTTTTTTTATCAGAGCTACAGTTTTGTTTATTTTTATTTAATTTTTAATTATAATCATAACTATACATTTGGGTACAATGTGATGACTTTACATATAATGTGGAATCCTTAAATCAAACTGATTAACATAACCATCACCTCGCTTACTTACTTTTTGTGGTAAGACATTTATAATTTACTCTTAGTTACTTTGAAATATACCCTTGCATTGTGCACCTTAGGTGAAATCCTACCAAATGTCCTCCCTCTTCCCACCAATTGCCCTTCCCCTCTCCTTAGATTACCCTCTCTTCCCCATTGCTAGACAATATTTGTATTTTGTCATTCATAGGAGGGTTTTAGTGTTCAAATATTGGGTTCAAAATAGTATTGAGTGAGTACATTGATACTTTTTTTTCTACTCTTGTGATACTTTACCAAGAAGAATGTGTTCCAACTCCATCCAGGTAAATGTATAAGATGTAAAGTCTCCATCTTTTTTATGGCTGAATAGTATTCCATGGTATACATAGACCACAATTTCTTCAATTTGTTAATCCATTCATGTGTTGATGGGCATTTGGGCTGCTTCCATGACTTGAGAATTATGAATTGGGCTGCGGTAAGCACTGTGGTGCAAATGTCTTTTTAGTAAGTTATTTCAATCTTTCTATTACTGCTTATTACTTCCAGGATTTTTTTTTGTGTGTGTAATTCTTTTGGATTTTCTACATAAATATTTATGCCATCTGAAACACAGATTTTTTGATTCCCACTTAGTATATCTTTTATATTTTTTATTATCTCATGGCATTAGCTAGGATTTCCAGAATTATGGTGAAAAAGTGTGATGAGAGGGAACATCCTTGCCTTTTTCCTTCTTCTTATTCTAAGTGGGCAACTTCTAGTTTTTCATGATTATTATATTAGCTGCAGGAGTTTTGGTTAGTTTTCATAGTAGGTTGAAAAAATACTTCTCTATTCATAGAGTTTTTATTGTAAATAGATGTTTGATTTTGTCAAATTATCTTTCTATATCTTTTAAATTATTTTAAGTTGTTATCGGTAAATAATAGATGTATATACGTATGGGGTACATGTAATGTTTTGATACATACAATGTGTAATAATCAAATTAGAGTTAAGTTGTATATCTTTTACCTCAAGCATTTATCTTTTTCTTTGGCACAAAAAACATTCCAATTTCACTCCTTTAGGTTTTTTTTGAAATTTGTATAAATATAACTTGTTTTTTACTAGAGTCATCTTGTACAATCGAATTTTGATATGATCTAGTGATTTTACTTCTCTTTCTTGTTGATGCAATGTTTGAAACAAATCTAAAAGAGGATGTTAGATGAAAAAAAATAAAACGATCATGTCCAAGAAAATTAAAGGAGCTATAGCTAGCAAACATTAAATATATATGTGGCATTGAGATTGCATTTCAATATCCATCAGCTTGCAACCAAGAAACAGCATCTATGTGTTATATGTTGAAGAAGAACATTATGTAAACTCAGAGATACTTTATATTTTACTTGGACTTTTTCAGTACAAAATGTGTGATATTAAATATGATCTAGACAAAACTACACTACTACACTACCTATAAAAAATGTTTAAATATAAAGAAGTAATGATTATTATCATGGAATCATAATCCATTTTAAATAGTTGATATTCAATTATTTATATGTAAGGAACATGACTGATCAAAGTTACTAGACAAACTACAATTTATTTTATTAATACGTATAATACTATTTGAAAGTGTATCATATTTAATAAAAAATTGACACATAACATCTACGTGAATATTTGGGAAATGTCGATGATTTTCATCTGTAATAACATAAAATATTTTTAAAATTTCAATTTTTTTAAAAAGAGGATAATAGATTATCTGTGAATTAATGGCAAGTAATCAAATTCTGCAACTAATACACATTAAAATCAATTTCTTAAATATCCACTATTTCTTTAACCATAAATTACATTTACGCATTTCAAGTGCCTCTGTACATCATATTACCTCCCTTTCCCAGGTTATGTTTAGTGTGTTAAGCAGCATGTTACTAATACATGCTTGGGCATATAAGAGAAAATATAGACATAGTCTCATCCAAGGTGAAATTGATATTGCTAGAAAACAACAAGTCTTAAATACGTTACTCCAAATTTCAATAAAAATATTTCCTAAGTTTTCAAATCATAATTTATAGTCTGCATTTGACTTTATCAATCTTGTAGTAGAAACATAATTCATTCAGTTATCAAATATATAAACATTTTATTCTGTGATAAATTTCACATTATTAAACATCAAATATGTTAACATCATTATTGGTCAAACAAGAACATTGTGAAATATTGAAAAGCTTGAAAGCTAAAATTTTATTACCAATACAAAAACTGTATTTTCTTTAAAGTAAAGGATTCACTTTGTTAAAAATAAAAGTTTGTCAAATACTCAGAATTGAATAATCATGATGTCTTTGTCCATTTTTTTCTACAAATAAAAATGGCTAGTCATGGAAAACATGTTTCAGCTTGGAACTCAAGCATCAGCATAAGTAATTTTTGTGGAAACAATTACCATAATTTGATATGTAGCAAAAGTTCGTTCCTCATGGAATACCGTTATGCACCTTATAATGGTATTTCCAACAATGCTCAACTGAATATATGATGGTGGTCCTCTAAGATTATAATACTGTGTATTTACTATATTTTTTTCTATGTTTAGATAGGCAGATTTTTACTCTTGTGTTTTATGTGTTACAATTGCCTATTCATTACAACAGCATTCTGTACAAGTTTGTAGCCTAGAAGCAACAGGGCATCACATACAGGCTGGGTGTGTAGTAGGTGATACCATCCAGGTGTGTGAAAATGTACTCTATGCTGTTCACATAATACCAGAATTGCCTAATGATGCATTTCTCAGCATAGATTCCTGTCATTAAGCCATGCATGACTATATTTTAAAATCAAATGATACTTAAAATTCTATATTTAAGACAATTTTTGAAAGCACATCTTCTAGTTAAACGTTTTAAAAGAGTAATATTTGTTTCTGTTTAAAAGAACATTCTTTATTGGAAGCTGTGTGTGTGTATAACATATGTGCTAAGCCTCCAGGAAGGTAACCACTACTACTTTTTTATGTCCAGTAAAAATATCAACACAATGAAAAGGTAAGTAGTTATGAGTATTAGTATTTTTCTTATTGAAAAGTTTTGACCTCATAGACCGCCTGGTAGTGTCTCAGAGTCCTCATTGTGGAAATTTTGAGAATTATGATAGAAGTGTAACTTGGTGAGTTTTTTTAAAAACTTTACAGAAATTATTTGTAACTCTTCTGGAATGAGTATTTTATCATATTTTTATAAATTAACATAAATTTTATAGATTTGTGGTCCCATAAAAGGGTAAATTATAAATCTGACAAAGGCATTTCCATTTGCAAAAGTTAAACCAAGAATGCTATGAACAAATCATATGGTTACATTTGTAAATATAGTTGGAATCAACAAATTCCTTCTCCAAAATTATTAAATATGCAGTAAAAAGAAATAAAAATAAAAATCTAAAATGTTCCTTTAAATGTTTAAAGACTAAATAAATAATTCAAAATTCATTTTGAATAAAATGCTGACCAGCCTGTTTTAATGATGAGTTATTTTTAATATATAGTGAAGAATCAATTCTAATTTACACAAATTCTGAAAGGAAATAATTAGAATGTAGAGTAAAAATAAATTAAACAAAATTCATACATTAAACATTAATGCTTGCTTCCTAGAAATCACAGATATCAATTATTAAAACTTACCTTTCATCTTCCTGAGATAATTTTGTCTAAGATCAAGTTAACGAAGAGTGTTTTATAAAAATACCCGACACACACTCGCCATATACATTTACACATTTATATGCAATTAAAAATGCAGTACAAGCATATAAATGCCAACGTAGTAGTGTATAGCTGTTCTGTTACGTGCTTTGCTCTACTATGAGTAGTCTATAGGAAGATATGTCACACAAATCTCCCTTCATGAAGGACTGATTGTTCTAGTTGCTGGGAAATCTGTCAGTAGACAGACTTTTCAGGCTGCAGAAGCCACAATGCCCATGGCTGTAGCCCATCTTTTCTTGAGTCTTTCCACATCCAATGATTTTACCTCCACAAACATATGTCGATAGCAGCAGAATCTGGTTAGTAGCCATTGCAAGTCAATTTTTCCCTCTGCCCAAACATGCTTTCTCTGCCCTTCCTCAAATGTTGACCTCAACAAACAAATAAAAAAACATTTGCACATTAGACTCTGTTACAGAATATGCTTCCTGAGAATCCAAGCTTCAACACTGTACTTGAATAAATGATCATTTAGTAAGCAGTGGTTCATGCCTATAATCCCAGCACGTTGGGAGGCCAAGGCAGGAGGATTGCTTGAGGTCAGTTCAGTATCAGTCTGAGCAAAATTGGAAGACTCCATTTCTAAAAAACATAAAAAACAGCTGGATGTCATGGTGCTCACCTATAGTCCCAGAGACTTGGTAAGGTGAGGCAAAAGGATCATTTGAGCTCAGGAGGTTGAGGTTGTAGAGAGCAGTGATCCTGCCACTGCCCTCATGTCCAGGCAACAAAGCAAGACCCTGTCCCAAAAGGAAAAAAAAAAAAAAAAAAAGACATATAGACATGTGTCTCTATATAAGAACTACAGGGACATTATGAACACATTTTTCCTTCCCTTTACAATTTAAAAAAGTCATTCAGGGTGGCGCCTGTGGCTCAAAGGAGTAGGGTACCAGCCCCATATGCCTGAGGTGGTGGGTTCAAACACAGCCCTGGCCAAAAAATCCAAAAAAAAAGTCATTCAAGAATGTTTGTATTTGAGACAGGCATTAATTATAAAGCATATTCTGTCATAAAAAAGATTTTGATGGTGTAATATTCTTGTTATAATCTATATTAGAGAGATTAGACAGTGTGGGAAAAGGACTCTTGAATTTTTCGTGATATTTTTATAAAATTTCATTTGGGAAAGAAAAGTGAATTTTCTCATATGAGGAGTAAAGTGTGAAGTACTGAGGATGCTTTCCGAGAACACCCTTTTCGTTCCAGACAACACAGTCCCAACTCTCAGTAGGTAAAAGAAAACTCCAGCAGGAGACACAAATTATAAAAAAGGCAATGTTGACAGTGAATGCACAGCCATCTAACATTTTTATTTACACTTTTTATATTGCCAATACTGTCTTTGAGCTCAATGTAAATTTGTACTGATCATACTGTACACAGTCAACTAAATAATTTGATAAAATTTTTAACTTCAAATGTATTTTGAAATGTGTAATGTTGGATTTCATAAAAATTAAATGTAGGTTTATAAAAGCACTTGATCAAAAACTAAAGTAGGTGGCATATTCTAAATTTGACATTTAAGAATATATACATCTAGACGAAGTCATCAATTTTCAGTAAAGTACGTTTTGAAGATATAATGAGTTATAATAGAGGAATATGATTTTTAATCTTTGATAAGCCCACAAACAGGTATAAGTATATACACTTTTATATAGAAATATGGAGGTCAGATGATTTATGCAAAAATTAAGACATATTAAAAAAATACCTGTTTCAATATTTCAAATTAGATTTCCTGGCTCTATGTATAGTGCTCTATCTGCAAGTCAATGAATAGGAAGCTCCTGGGGAGGGGGAAGTTTTGTGAAAAGTTGAGAAGAGCTGAGATTCTTCACCAATTACTGACACACATCTCCTTAAAAACAAAAACAAAAACAAAAACAAAACAAATCTACTTTCTCATCATTGTATCAAAACCCATTACATTTATCATTTTTTTAAATGAGTTTTCCCACTAATCATTCTGAATAATTTTAAAATGCAGTGCTATTTCACAAAATGACCCATTTCTGCCTGTTCACTGCAGCTTACAGTTTTCATTAGACTCTTATAATAAATTATTTGATCCAATAAAATATGTTCTCAGATAGTTTTAGAGTCAGACAATATGCAAATGTGATGTCAGCGCCACAAATATATTTACATTACCAGCTTAATGCTTTTGGTTACTGCACACCTTTTAAAATGTGTGCTACATTGTTTATAGAGTTTGCTAATTCAGTTTCACTTAGCTGAGTTTTCACAGGTTGCAACAGCTGTTAATAAATCATAATTCCTTTTTATTCTTCATGGTGTCGAGAAAATAATACAGCTATTTATATCAATATAAAATATGCTGATGTGTAATTAGAAAGTGATTCTAATTGCTATCTAGCTTGCTAATAACAACAAACTTAGTCGATTGATGACATAATATATTCCAACATAATTATTCTAATAATCGTTAATAGGATACCCTATAATTATTCATTACAGATAAGACTTTACAAGTAAATCCAACTTGGATTTACAAAATGTATCTTGTAAGAGATTTCCTTTATAAAATAAAAATATGGACTAAGTACAACATTTGAGGTTAAAAATTAGAGAGTTCACTTCTAGGTGATTATAATTTTGATGGCTAAAATACTATTTTTTGGTAGGGGAGACAACTTAGCATATGTAAAATTTCTTCACTTTTCAACAGATGTGTACTTCAACTCAAACATCTGCTGGCATGCTCTTTTTTTTGGTGTTTATTCATGTGTGAGAGAACATAATTTATATTAATCTATAAAATGATCTTAAGAAAAGCTAAGTATTTTAAAAGAATTGAAGCTTTGGAGAAATTGTGTTCTATTTCAAATGAATTCTGTATGGGATAGAAGCAGATCTCAGAAAAAATTATCAAGATAGTCCATATATTTTTGAGATCCCTAAGTATATCAAATGTAAGTACAGTCCATTCATCCCTGAAATATATTAATAGTATTTTGTGTAATTATCATTTCAGCTTCATGAGAAATTTTAGTGCTTTTGGGTTGTTATCTTCTATAAAATTTTCCTAAAGAATATAATAAGTAGCAATACTTTTGTATTTAATTATGTTCTCAAGTAATAGAAACAGAACATGTTGCTAAAAGGGAGATCATGTCCTGTGAAGAATATCCACCGTTTTTAGAAAGAAAACACTCCTGTCATATCCTGTGGTAAATGAACTTCAAATATTTATGTAAATAAACAACAGCAGCTAACAAAAGTGCACCAAATGCTGGGTCTTTTGAACTTAGGATAATGGAATGTCTAGTAACAGTTATTTAGCTCATTAAAACATTATGGTTAGAAATCATTAAATTTTGTCAACGTCCTACAAAAGATGCCTTTAAAACACAAACTTTCTGAGTGCTTCCAAGGTGCAGGTTACAACAGAAAAATTCTAAATTTGTCTGAAATTCTGGACAAATGGTGCTTTATTAACTATTTCTAAACTTCAAGCTTATTGTAATATTTAAGGAATAATTGACTTTCTCCTTAAGTGGTAATAGTCCTAATCTAGTTCTTCACTCCTTCCTGGCACACAGGGAAATTATAGTTACATTTATGTGACACACAAGGATTAAGTTCCTGTCTATTCCTCATTTTAAGGTCTCCAAAAGTTCCTTTCAACAGTGGCAGTGCGTCCTGCCATTGCTCCCTTCCCTTATCTCCTTGGCATCTGTCACAAACCCTCTCACAGACATTTGCATTGTTTTTACAGACCCTGGAAGGAAACTCTTGGTACAGCAGGGTTTGGGGGCCACGGCATTATTAGTGCCCAGCTGGCAAGGAAACTTGAACGGAGTTACTACAGTACTTTATTTCCCAAACCCTCATATCCCCCTACAGTATTTTTCCTTATCTATTTTCTCATTTAACTTCCTTTCTGCTAAATTCTTGTTTACTGAAGGAGATAATTAGCTCTGGATGATTATGATAATTTTGCCTTCACTCTCCAGTTATCCTCCCAGTAGGCACACACGCCAAAAATGCTTAGTGCACTGGTTTTCCTTGCCTTCTAGAGAATCACAAGTTTTATGAGGAGCTTTTGTGATTAGTATGTTTCAGATTTGTTCCTTTATCCCCAGAATACCTGCTTAACCTAACCATCTGCTTCACTTCAAATTAGGAGTAAAGACAATGTCAGGATTTCTGTCTAATTACTTTTTAGTTCTGTCTTGTATCACATTCTCGCAGAAATTTTGGTGGGATCTATGTGAGGAGAGGATGGGCAGGGTTAGAGTTAAGAGATGTCTCTCTTCTCCTAGCCTTGCTTACCGAGTTGCCTTTGAAAATCAGGCAATAACGTACACTTTGTCTGCTGCAGGATTAATGTGACAGATAGCTGTCGGTGTAAACAGAAAGAATGCAGATACGGACAGATAAAGAGCTTTAGGGATACAGATACAAATTTAGGTAGATTGTCATTTTTCTTTTCCCTTTTTTCTTCAATTTGTAGCAGTGATGAACAGGGTTTATTATGCATGGCTTTCTCCTGCTAACATAAGCCATAATTTGCTGGAACATTTGGACTTGCAGAACTTTTATTTAACAGGACTGAAATTTCTTATTCTTTGTGCCGTGCGAATTGTGCTTTTAGTTCTGTGTATCAGCTTATCTAAGCCTGAAATACCATCAGAATGACATGTTGATAAAGCAAAACGGAGATCTTTTTTCTTACAGTTCTAAGGAATAATTCTTGCCTTCACAGAGTCCTAGCAACACCCCAAATTAGGGGCGGTAAAATCCTGATACATAGGAAGTTTTGAGTCATATTTAAAGTAGGTATGGATAATTTAGGTTCTCATAATTAATTAACTTAAAAATCAAAACATTGTGTTTAATCCTCACATTTTTAATAACTATAATTCATTTACAACCCTAGTGTTGGGAACTGAATTTTTGTCTCCGCCCAACGGGGATACCTTTGGGAGGTAACGAGGCCGTGAGGTGGGTCCCTAGTGAATAAGATGAATGTCCTTCTCAAAAAGACTCCAGAGAGCTCTCTTGTTCTAGTTTTGTCAGGTAAAAGTGCTGTGGGAAGACTGACATCCAGAAATTAAGTAGAAAAGGCCCTTAGCAGACACCAAATCTACCAGCACCTTAATCTTGGACTTTCTAACCTCTATAATCATGAGAAATAAATGACTGCTGTTCAAGATGCCCAATCTATGGTTTACTTGTTATAGCAGCTAAAATTGACTAAGACACTTAGTGTATTCTTTTAATGAACATGTTGGAAGTATAAAATAATGTAATTTAAATGAATTTATTAATATTCCTTCCAATGCAGTAATACGATCTGCCAAACTCTTGACAGGAGATTATCCAGCATTGCTAAAATAAAATAATTCCTTCAACAAAAAACCCTCCTCATACCTATCAAGAAAAGAGATGAGCAACAGTTTAATATTAAATGAACATTATAAGTTTAACATGCATGCAAATTAACACAAAAGTCACTACAAGTGTAGCTGTACACTTACACAGTAAATTATACAGTAAAGTAAAAGAAAAAAGTTAAAATTTCTCTCTTTTCTTTATTTCTTGTATTTCTTATAGCATGACTGTGTACATTAATGCAAGCATGGGGTACAGTGTGAAATTTCTCTGAAAGACAGATGCAGAGATTGACTCCAGTCTACCTAATAAGGAAGTGAATCTCAGAGTTATGTATTCACCGTCCCCAGGGACAGAAAGCCACCGACCCTGTGTTGTAAAATCAAAACGATGCACCTTTTATCCAGCCTGTTGTGCCTTCAGTGAGACACTCTACAGAGGGGTATGCGGGAATTGAGTGCCTGCCTTACCTTGAAAACCTTTTATCATTTTCCCCGTACACAATCCTTTGTTTGAAGTGCTTCATTTCTTCATTTATTCCTTCTAATTTGATAACTTCCAGCCTAGCTCCTACAATGTCCTGTACATGTTTCCATTTATCATTGTAATGTTTCATTACAACTTATGCATTTTATCTCCCTCCTTTAAACAGACTCTCTGAGTTCATTAAAAAACTATATTTTACTCTTAGTTTAATGTTCAACATTTAGCATGCTCATTAATGCAGTTAAAATATATTTATTTTTCTGATGCGTATGAACTTTTGTAAATAGTCCTGATAAAATACGGTATGCAGACCAGAAAAGGGTGCTCAGCACAAAGTATAGACTTTACCTTTTGTCGTCCTCATACTTTGTTAAAATTTCCATGTTTTCAGAAACTGATTTTTCTATGGCTTGGAGCATCAGGAAGGATTATACTCTGTTGCAGTTGATCGTGCTTACCCTAATCTTTTAAAGTTCCATTTGCTTGCATTAGTATTAACTAATACATCTTTCATTAGAAACATATCTATTGCTCATTTTGCTCTATTAATAGTTTCTGTGTTATGAAACTCTAATTGTACAAAGTGAGGATCATCAGTTGATGCAGAAACCATTCATGATCCAATGTTATAAACGTTTAATTCTCATGATTTCTGATGCGACCTCTCCACTAACACAACTTAATTGCACTTCTAAGGGCTGCACCATATATTAGCTGAAGGAGAGGTATGGGCTTCTAAATTAGAATCTCCCTTCACATAATAAGAAAGATTTAAAAGCTGCAAGTATCTTCAAATCCTTTTCTAGTTTGGAACTAGGGAGCTTTTTAACTCAAGCTTTGATTGAAACTAGTATTTATAGAGTGATGTGGTCAGCTATTTCACTGTGTTTCTACAATAGAGAAAGGCTGGAATATATGGAGACACTGCTTTTGATTGGACAACTGTTGCACACAATAACAATTGGAAAGAAAATAAAACAGCCAAAGTAAGTTGAAATGTCATAATGCCTTAGTGAAGATAAAACTTTTAGAAAATGTTCGTTTGAAACATTATTATTCACTTTTCTCATATTCATCTGTTTTATAAAATACCACATAAATATGGATTATTAATGAAAGCTAATAAATTTTATAGTACTGTGTGTATCTATACATATCTATATACATATATACATATCTACATATACATACACACAAATCATGTCACTTGCTGTCTCTGTGGCCTTGGATAAGGCATCAATATCATCAGCATCATTATTTAAGACCAGTAAATAATCTTCAAATACTCTTTAAAAATTGGGCAAACCATGCTCGGTGCATTTTGAAGTATAGACTTCACAAGTGAAATATTTATTGAGTGTAATTCTTAATTGTTTATAGAAGTTTCTCAGACAATATTTCAAAATATTTTTTTTCTTTTACGAAATGATCCAGAGATTGCTCATAAGTAAGCATCAGAGCTCTAGTATAGATAAATGATGGGTTGAATGGGTGACAGGTTGGTTTATCAGGGAACTTTAAGCTGAAGGGTTTAGACATGAAACTGTAAGTAATCAGAGGTCAATTTACTTTTCTAATTATAATGGAAAACGTAAAAAAAGTGCTTTAAGTAAATAAGATTAGGAGTGACAACTGAGGTTTGGTGAAAGACTGGTGAATAAAAAGTCAGGAGCCAGGAGTGCATACAAGAATTAATTTTTAAAAAGTCCAAACTTCCTCCAGATTCAGATATTCTTAGTTTACAGTAAACTTAGCCACATCAAAGTGCATGATAAGTAACTAGAAAAATGGAATGGAGCTGTTGATGAATTAATCCCATAGTGAAATTCTACAAAACAATAAAAATCAAGGTCTTCTCATCTCCATTCAGGGGCTAACCCTGTATCAGACAATTGCAAACTTTGGGAACTGAAGTTTCTGATATTAGGTTAATATATACTTTATGGTGACACAGCAGGGCTAGCATCAATAAGGGTGACAAATAATCATCTCCATGTGGCTTCGCAAGAAAAAGTGATGCAGTATAAAGGAAATTTTGGCAAAGATTTTATTTCGCTGCCAACACTGACCTCTCTGTTTCTCCTAGTTCTTCTCTTACTATGCACATAAATGAGCCACATGCACACAGGCATAATTTTCCTCTACCCTTTGCAAACTTACTGGGTGAGGGTGTATGTTTGATAAAGCATAGAGTACAATGCCCAATTCTATGAACCATCATTAAAAGCATATCCAGGCTTGGCCCCTGTGGCTCAAGCGGCTGAGGCGCCAGCCACATACACCTAAGGTGGCGGGTTCGAATCCCCAGC
>NW_003852435.1:12357527-12360186 GCF_000181295.1 Otolemur garnettii
AAAAAAAAAAAAGATACAAAGTTTCAGTAAGATTGGAGAAATAACTTTTAGTGATCTATGGCACTCATAGTCACCACACTTAATAAAATGTGTATTTTAAAATTGCTTTTAAAGAATATATTTTTAGCTTACCACAAGAAATGTAAGCTGCTGAGGTGATGGATATGTTAAGTAGCTTGATTTAATCTTTCTACAATGTACACCTAGATTAAAACATTACATTGTACTCCATTAATATACAATCAATAATTTTCAGTTAAAAATAAAGTTAAAATCTTCATTTAATCTTAACAAGTAACACAATAATAGGATAAAATTGTGATGCCAACTGAGTTTTAGTTCAGAAATGCAAGAAGTACAATATTAAGAAATAAATTCATATAATTCTTTATATTCACATAATGGTAATGGAATTATAATGTTATTTACTATTATAAAAATTTTACAATCATATTTGAAATAATTCAGAAGTTAATTTTCTCAAAAATCACAGAAGTAAAATAAAAAATCATATAAAGAATGATGTCCCCACCTAGAATTCAAATAAGATTAATATATGTGAATGGGGCAAATATGTATTTTACAATTATATGTGAAATAAACAAAATCTTTGTTCTGTTTCTTCAAAAAGATTGAAAAGCATAATATCATCTGGCCTCAAATAGTAGACAGAGATGAGAGAAAAAGAAATGTGTGTGTGTGGATACACACACAGAGACACACACACTCTCATATGTAAGTATTTAAAAACTTGTTTACTCTTAGTCAGTTAGGGCCAAACCAAGATGCATGGCCAAAAAGAAAAATACTCAAAATATTCATCCTGACAGGGTTCAATGTCTCACACCTGTAATCCTAGCATGCTCTGGGAAGCTGAGGCAAGCGGATTGCTTAACCTCAGGAGTTTAAGACAAGCCTGAGCAAGAGCAAGATCTTGTTTCTATTAAATATAGAAAAACTAGCCATGCCTTGTGGCATGCAGCTGTAGTCCCAGCTACTGGGGAGGTTGAGGCAAGAGGATTGTTCAAGTCTTAAAAGTTCATTATAAGGTAAAAATAAATTGTATCTTTCAGTAGGTTGAAGGCAAAGTAGAAAAAATCACAGAAAATATGATACGTAATCAGCAGGGTGACTGAAATCATAAAATACATTGAAATAAATAAAAAAGAAGATGTACAATAATTTGACTCAAAAACTGAGAGAATACTTTCCTACAAAAGAAACTCTGGTTCCAAATAACTTCCTGGGTAAACTCATCTCAATATTTGAGGGAAAAAAAAAAAAAACTTAAACATTTTAAATTTTTAGAAGAAAAAACTCCGAGTAAATTTTCCAACACTTAAAAATAAATAAATAGTAGGACTGAGTACATTGGATACTTTTTCTTCCATTCTTTAGATATTTTGCTATCAAGAATAGTTTCCAGCTCCATCCATGTAAACATGAAGGAGGAAAAGTCTCCATCCTTATTTAGGGCTGCATAGTATTCCATGGTGTACATATACCACAATTTATTAATCCATTCATGGGTCGATGGGCACTTTGGGCTTCTTCTATGACCTAGCAATTATGAATTGGGCTGCAATAAACATTCTGGTACAAGTATCTTTGTTGTAGTGTGCTTTTTGGTCTTCTGGATATATACCTAGTAGAGGAATTATAGGATCAAGTGGCAGGTCTATTTTTAGTTCTCTAAGTGTTCTCCAAACATCTTTACAAAAGGGACATATTAGTTTGCAATCACACCAACAGAATAGAAGTGTTTCCTTTTTTCCACAACCATGCCAGCATCTATGATTTTGGGATTTTGTGATATGGGCTAATCTTACTGGTGTTAGATGATATCTCAAGTTGTTTTAATTTGCATTTCTCTAATGATTCAGGATGATGAGCATTTTTTCATATATCTGTAGGCCATGCACCTGTCTTCTTCAGAGAATTTTCTCTTCAATTCCCTTGCCCACCCTGAAAGCTATAACCCAATAATAGCCCAAGAATATGGGGGAAGGGGAAAGGGAAGGGAAGAGAGGGTGGAGGGTGGGTGGAGGGACGGTGACTGGTAGGATCACATCTATGGTTTATCTTTTAAAGGTATATGTGAATCTTTCTAAATGAAGAATATAAATGTCTTAACACAATAACTAAGAAAATGACATGAAGGCTATGTTAACCAGTTTGATGAGAACATTGCAAATTGTATATAAAAATAACACACTGTACCCCATGACAGTATCAGTGTACACAGCTATGATCTAATAAAATAAACAAATAAATAAGTAATTATATTTTCCAACCCTGATATTAAAACCTAAAACAGATATTATAGGAAAAGGAAAAGTAGGCTATTATCTCTCATGACTATATAAATATATCTTAAGCACAATCTAGCAAACTGAATTTAGAATACTACTTCATGTGCAAAATAAGTTTTTCAGAATTGTAAGATTGGATTAACTTTTAAAAAATAAGCCAGTGTAATTTAACACATGTTAAATTATTAAAATATTTCTTTATTTTTTGTTTTGAAATGCCATCGTGATCCAGTTTTAAGATCTGCAGTCTGGGCTCGGTGCCTATAGCTCAACCGGCTAAGGTGCCAGCCACGTACACCTAAGGTGGCGGGTTCGAATCCCCAGCCCGGACCCGCCAAACAACAATG